>NC_042997.1:170310315-170442815 GCF_006345805.1 Octopus sinensis
CAGAACGGAATCACAAATAACATTTTCAGGCCATCCAGTGTAAGCAACTAGTTCAACTATTTAATTGGGTTGATAATTTCTAATCAAGCTGAGTTATTTGGAACAGTAAAACCAATGTTTCATACCATAAAAATGACGAATAATAGGAAGACACTCCTTTGTCTATATGATGTGGTTGTGACAAAGGACATGTAAGATAGTAGAGGTAGTAGTGAGAGTTAGGGACATATTGCATATTTGCTGTCCTTTCATACTTGGTTTTAGCAAAGATATTTCTCTTCCCTTTAGTGGTCAAATTTCAGGAAAACTCCCCCACATCTGATTTCAAAATAGGTTAGTTATTGTCACTTTTATCTAGTTGGCTTGTCTTTAAATAACTTTTCAAAGTATCTGAATCTGTCAACTATTTTCTTTGCACTTTATAGAACAGTCTTTTTAGAATACATTGTTTATGAATAAGTTCTTGTCTGATCGATGTTTGTTTCTAGTAGGAGGTTATTTAGGTCTTAAGCATTTGCTTTTTATATATAGGGTCTTTCGAAGGCGGCAAGCTGGCAGAAACGTTAGTATGTTGGGCGAAATGCTTTGCAGTATTTCGTCCGCCGCTGCGTTCTGAGTTTAAATTCTGTCAAGGTTGACTTTGCCTTTCATCCTTTCGGGGTCGATAAATCAAGTACCAGTTATGCACTGGGGTCAATGTAATCGATTTAATCCGTTTGTCTGTCCTTGTTTGTCCCCTCTGTGTTTAGCCCCTTGTGGGTAGTAAAGAAATATACATATAGGGTCTTTGATGTCTGAATGGACATGGAGTCAAATTTGGACTGAAAAATTCATGGTTTATGTTTTCTTATTGATACTTGCACTTCATTCTAGGGAAAGACACTAAACTCTTACCTTGTTAGTTTAATCTACCATGCTATCCCTTAAACACCAAGCAACGTTTTAAGGGTCTGTGCTTACCCCTAATTTCATGGTGTTATGTAAATGAGAAAATATGTTAGAGATGCTACTGGTCTATCACTTGTTTATATCCTCATATGGTACAGTTGCTTTTCCCAATGGAACTAAAACAAGCAATGGATTCTGGTTAGAAATACCATGAAATGTCTCCTGTACAATTGACCTTATCAGGAATAGATAATTCCTAATTCATAATTATCCATTTAACCACTTTGGCTCTACTGTTTACTAATAAGCAGTTGGAATGCTATATAATTAACAAATATCTCATTAATTTGCTGTGCTTAGCTTAAGTCCTGCCATTTATTGGGGCCACCATAGAATCAGCATTGTTTTAACAACTTATAACCATCACACTAACAACCACCTTGAGCACCTTTTTGAGCTCCATGAGTCTAACACACGTGGGCATGCCTACAAAGTCAGAAAACAGTACAGCTCCCATGACTTTCAGAAACACTTTTTCACACTCAGAGTTGCTGAAGCATGGAACAAACTACCTGCATCAGTTGTTAGTTGCCGAGTCGTTGCATCCTTTAAAACCTCCATGCTTCCTGAAATTCGCCAACACTACACCTGATATCTCCCCTCCATATGCATGTACATATGTATATCATGACTCATACACTGTTCACTTTCCTGACTTTTGTAGATAATTCTATGGACTATACATGCACCTTTGATGAGTTGTAGTGCACCTTGAGCACTATACTCTATAATTTCATTATTTTCTATCATCACCGAATTATATTCAGTATGAATTATTTATTATGCCTTTATCTTTGTATTTAATATATCTTTTTATAATTGTTTATTCAGAATTAGTAAGCAATTTCAGAATGTGCTTTTTATCTCATAAAGTTTTAAAGGAAAAAATTAATGTTGGAATGAAAGAAAAAAAAAGAATTAAAAGGCAAACTACAGTGGAATTTTTAAGGAGTTGTGAATGAGAAAATTGTTCTCTGATGGGTTAGAAATAATTGTTGAAGAAAAGTTCACACTCCAGTTCCTTTTGTATTTGCAATTCAGTTATGTTGAACATTTTTATATTCTCTATTATTATTATTTGGGAATATCACATGCTTTACAAACTAGCAACAATTAATTAAGCAGAAACTTATTTCATCAATTGTGGAGGAATTCAGAGCCACCAAGGTAAGAGCAATCAGTATATTGTTTCTATCCAAAAATGAGAAAGTTGGATATGCCAACAAAACCATAAAGTGTAGCAGAAATTGGAAGTCCCATGAAGCTGTGAAGGAAGCAGATAAGTACTGGAAGCACCAGGAAATTGTATGAATAGTCTGTTCAAGATCAGCTATGACTTGGTAACTAAAGTATTAAGTGACAAAAAAAATACCAGTGCCAAAAACAAGAGAGAGAGAGGTCTAGTGTAAAGAGTTTACAATTCAACAGAAGTTTGCTGTGTAAAGTAGGGTTTGCTTGCCAGGGATGACGGATACAGTAGGACCAGCACCCATTGCTGTGGAGTACATACCTGGGAAACTTATCCTTTCTCCCCTGTCCTCTCACTGGACCTAAATAACCTTAAAATATGGGTCAAAGTCAAAGACTTATCTTGCAAGCAATGTGGAGCAACATTTTGTGCTCTGAACCACATTTTGACTGGATGACCTAAGATACTGGGAAATGGTCAATATGAATGGAGGTATGACAAAGTCCCTATAGAAATTGCAAAATGGACTGACCTGCAAAAGGTTAAGGCCAACAAACAGCAGCCATCACTGTTCAATGCATCAGATTCTTAAGAGAAGGTGACAAGTCTCTTAAAATAAAAGCAACAGTAGGGGACCCATTTTGTATTTTGCATCCAGGCTCAGACTGGGAGATGCAAGTTGTCATGAAGGATAGGCTTGTTTCTCCAGAGAAGGTAGAGGTAACATCACTCTAACTTGACATGTTCCTGCTCTCAAGGAGTGCAAAAACAGTCCTCATGCTTATAGTACCATGGGAGGAGAGACATCATATTACTTACCTATTTCTTTACTACTCAGAGAGAGGACAGACAAATGGATTAAGTCGATTACATCGACCCCAGTACATAACTGGTACTTAATTTATTGACCCTGAAAGGATGAAAGGCAAAGTCGACCTTGGCGGAATTTCAACTCAGAATGTAACGGCAGATGAAATACGGCTACGCATTTCACCCGGCGTGCTAACGTTTCTGCCAGCTCACCATATTACTTACCTGCTGAAGAAAACCACTTACAACTTGATTGATAAGCACTTGTGAAGGGAGATACATAGACTCGTTCTCAATGGAAGTTGGCTGCTATGGCTTTCTAGCTAGATTGGTGCACTATTTCCTGTAGAAGATTGTTCTAGAACCCAAACAACTGAAGAAACCACCATATCATAGCAGCTGAATCCAGTTCATGGTGGCTGTGGTTGACAAGAGACTGCAGATAGAGCCCATTGGTTGGCGAAGGCTAATTCAGTCCTCACTTCCTCACTCAGGCAAAATATAGAGGCTGAGGGATGAAACATCTATGACCCTGGGATACCTGCTGATGATATAGAATGTTTTCTGACATTGTGACAGATTCAGAAGACCTTGTATTTCTGAGTATCTTCTACAGTTTCTGCATAGGGCAAGGCATCCCCAATGTTTATTTCACCTTTGCTTATTTAATGCCAAAAACTGGCAACTAAGTACTGGATCTGAGCTTTGGAAATATTTTCAGTTGTTTCTACTCTTGCTACCATAAGCATTGCTACTACCACTGAATTCACTAACATCACCACCTCCAATACCACCACTTCTGGAATCACTAACCTCACCATCATTTCCTACTCTACAACTGTCACTTCTATCACTGCAAACCATACAATTACTATTGAAGGGACCCTGTTACACGGTTACTTGATCTGCTAGAAATAGCAGTCAAATTTTCCTTAGATCATATCTTTCCATTAAATACATTGCATAATGTGATCCTGGTTTTTACTTTGCCTAAGAAAATAAAAGGATGGTCATAGTTAGAATGCTTTTAATCATGGATTTTCTTAATTAGGTTGACCTAGCACTAAGCAACAACACTATCATCATCATCATCATCATGACCACCTCCACTGTGTTTTCACACTGGTTGTTCTATGCTACCATTAGTTGAAGGAATCTACAAAAATGTTGTTTACAATCTGTCCTATGTGTAATCCAGTTCCTAATTGTAACTCTAAATTCTTGTCAATTCAGATTACTTTATTCCAATTTTTTTTTTCCTTAAATTCTTTTTAGCTTACAATCTATTACAATTTCTTGATATTATTTCATCCAGCTCTCCTCGTCCATTCCCATCCATTATTACATGTCAATACCATCCATGCCAGCTTTCCTATAAGCAACATTTGATATCTTTAGTTCCTAGCTTTGGATTGTTTAAAAACAAAACATTTCTTTATATATATATATACATATATATATATATATAAAAAGACTCCCACTTTTTTTTCTGTTTTGGCATGCAACCCCATCCCCAATTTCTCATGTCAAAAGGTTTTAGGGGATGGTGACCTTTATAGGAGAACCAGCTGACATAACTAAGTTAATTTGTTCTGTTTTTATCTGTGGAATAGCTTTCATCTGACAAAGCCAGGCTATATTTCCCAAAGCAGTTTAGATAATACTTTATTTTTATTCTACCTTCTAAGTTAATGGTAGTAATTTTTCATTTCAACTTGACTTTTGTTTTATAAATAAGTTTTGATGCGATTTCCTTAGAAATGGTTTATTTAGTGTATTTTATGCTCTCTTGTTCTCTCTCTCTGTCTCCTTGTTTTGAGTCATGTTTGCCAAATTGAATGCAATGGAATTCACATAAATGCTTTCTTGGTAGACTTCCTAAACTTATTATGATGGAAT
Source organism: Octopus sinensis (assembly GCF_006345805.1). Lineage (NCBI taxonomy): Eukaryota > Metazoa > Mollusca > Cephalopoda > Octopoda > Octopodidae > Octopus > Octopus sinensis. Next base: position 170,315,162 of record NC_042997.1, read on the forward strand.
GTTTCCAACAATGCCACAATGCCCTTTGTTTAAAAATCACTGAATCGTGTGTATACTTGTGTATTTGTATTTTATGTGAATAAATCACTGATTACCTTCTATCTGTAAATGTGCAAAGCTGAAAATTTGCTAAACTTTTAAACTCACCAGGTTGTACTGCCAACAAAAGCCTAAAGCCTGAGTCATCAGCTTTCCCATGGATTTTATTTGTTATATGCAGTTCTTCATTTTATCCAGTATTGTTCAATAAGGGGAAGGTTTTTCTATAACTTCTTTCACTATTCTTTGTAAAACACCAGAAGTAAGATTTAATTTTTATGTAGTTGTGCAAGTATGGTTGTGTGGTTAAGAAATTTGCTTTCCAACCGCCATGATTTTGAGTTCAGTCCCACTGTGTGGCATTTGGGCAAGTGTCTTGTGAGTGGATTTAGTAGATGGAAACTGAAAAAATCCCTGTGTGTGTGTGTGTGTGTTTGTGTCTCCCTGACCTGATATCATGTGACAGCTGTAAACAAGTGGGATCTTTTCGGTTTGACCAGCAGTTTTTTAAAATAATTTCCACGTAACTAAACACTTTTAAACTTCGTATACTGGTAGAATGTGTTTATAAAACATCTTTTTCTCTTGGCTTTATTGAGAAAATTCTATAGTTTGTAAGATATTTGTTGTTTTTTTCTTCAATTTCTGTAATTTCAACCAATCAATGATGTCTGTTGAGGTGAAGACATTCTGTGCCGTATGAATATGTCCCTCGTTTAAGAAACAGATTGGGTTTATTTACATTTCTGAAGAAAAAAAGATATCCTTCCCCCTAACCCTAACCCTAACTAACCCTAACACAGATTGAAATGCAATAGATCGATACTAGGGTCATAATTATGGGTGACAATTTCACATGACACTGCTAGAAAAACTGCCGTTCAAACTGAAAAGATCCAACAAGTGTCGTCACCATATAAGTGGAGACATTAGTTTCCAGTCTTTCATGAAAACATGTCTGGCCATGGGAAAATATTATCTTGTTTAGAAACAAGTCCAGGTTGCCGACAGGAAGGGCATCTACCACAATAAACTTTGTCTGACCCATGCAAGCATAGCAAAATGGAAATTAAAATAACGATGATGATGAATTTTAACTTGGCTGATCTGTCATTCAAATATAATTTTGAGTTTGAGACTTTTTGCACGTGGTTTAATGTCACTACAGCCTGCCTATGTGGTTAAGACATTATCTTCGTAATGTTTTCTGGGTTTGATCTCCCAGCTTGACACTTTGGGTGTGAGTCTTCTGTCATATTCTTGCGTTGGTTAATACCTCATGAGTGATATTTTGTAGACAAGACCCGTATGAAAGGTTATCATGTGAGTTTGTTTTTGAGTGTAAGTGTGAATTTCCAAGTGTGCATGTGAACCATTATGTTTGAGCAAAATCGCCTCGCGGCGAGCTGGCAGAATCATTAGCATGCTGGGCAAAATGCTTAGCAGTATTTCATCTGCTGCTACGTTCTGAGTTCAAATTCCGCCGAGGTCGACTTTGCCTTTCATTTTTTCGGGGACATAAATTTAGTACCAGTTACGCACTGGGGTTGATGTAATCGACTTAATCCATTTGTCTGTCCTTGTTTGTCCCCTCTGTGTTTAGCCCCTTGTGGGTAGTAAAGAAATAGGTATTTATTCCGATTCAGTTGCACAGACACTCTTATCATTCTTGCCATTCAGTAAACAAGTGATTGGCCCATTTGATACATATAACCAGTGACAATATTAAAAAAAAAGATATAAAATAGATAAATTAAGAAATAATAAGACTATTTATTATTTACCATGTTTTTCCGTTTTCTTTTGAGAGAGAGAGAGAGGGGGGTCTTTGTGTGTGTATTTCTATTTAAAACAATTCTTTGATTCAAATTGCTGTCATCCTGCTAATGAATAAACTTTGGAGATGTAAGAAACAATGAAACCCACTTCTGAAGTATAATAATTTCTATATTCTGTTGATTAGAGGTGCAAAGCTTGTCAAGTCCAGTTTGAGAATTTTTCTGGCTTGAATGAAACGAGAGCCTTCATACCAGCGGTGGCAAACCACTTCGTCCATTGACAAAATTTTACTGATATTCTAATTTCAAACTGCTTACTGAAGCCGATAAAAACCCATTAAAAAAAAAAAATTACAAGCAAAAATGTTTAACCTAAGACCATAACAGTAATTTAATACATGTTGTATATCAATGTATAAGCACAGACATGGTTGTGTGGTCAAGAAGCTTGCGTTACAACCATGTGGTTTCAGGTTCAGTCCTACCACATGGTACCTTGTGTATTCTGTTATAGACCCAGACTGACCAATGTCTTCTGAGTGAATTTGGTAGATGGAAACTGTGGAAGCCCATCTTGCATGCATGCGTGTGTGTTCAACAAATATCCTTGTGGGTCAAGCAATCTGACCCCAAGGGCTCCTTCGATCTGGCTATGGGAGCCTATGACAGTGCCGATGTCTGCTATCTTATTGGACTGTACATCCTGGACATCTTAGGAAAGAGGCTTCCTTTGGTCCTCTTCGGTTTCTACAGAGATGGCACCTTAGCCATCTCTAGAGGAGCCAACAGACACACACTAGATAGACTTAGAAAGGACCTAATTAGTGCCCTAATTGGACCTAATTGGACTCAAGATCACCATTGAGACTGGTCTTACCACAGTAGATTGCCTGGATGTTACTTTAGATCTGGGCTCTGGTACATACAGGCTCTATCACAAGCCAAACGAGATGTTCTGTATTAGCACAGCCTTCTGCCACCCACCTATGGTTTTTAAGAACCTAGTGAAGGGTGTAAGCAAGAAGATATTGAATCTATCCTCTAGCCAAGATATTTTCAATGCCACTACCCCCTTCTACAATGAGGCACTGGCATCGAGTGGGTTTAAAGACTGCATCTCCTACATGCTAGGCTCTAGCACCTGGAAAATGAAGTAACGCAGAAACATCATTTGGTTTGCTCCACCCTTCTCTCGCAACATCAAGACTTGTGAGGGAAGGATTTTCCTTAGATTAATAGATAAACATTTCCCATGCACACATAGATACAGGCAAATATTTAAGTCACAGCCTAAGAGTCTCCTTTAGTTGTGCACCTAACATAAAAAGCATTTTAACAAGCACCCACAATACAAGGGAGGAGGCAGGTTACCCTTTCAGGGTATACAATAACTGTCCAGCAGGAGGCTAACGTGAGGCCAATGGAGTCATCTATGAAACTACAGTGACACCTAGACCTGCTATCTGCATTGCTAGCAATGTACCATCCAACAGCAGTAATAGCTGATTAACCAGGTCTCACACCAGTACAATTTCCACAACCAGAGATGATGACCAGTTCAGGACCAGCAATACAGAGGAGGTAACCGATGACTCTAATACCACCACCACAGATGATGAACAAGTTATTATTGACACCGATGGAGAGACCAGGCCCACACCATATGTTACCACCAGTGCAATCACCACACCTAGAGATGATGACCAATCCAGGACCAGCAACACAGAGGAGGTATCCAGTGTCCCCAGTACCACCACCACAGTTGATGACCAAACAACTGTCATTGGCCCTAATGGGATGGTCTGTCTTGCACCATATGTTACCACCAGTTGCACCCAAACTAACGATGGCAGCTACATTGCCAACCATATGACCAGAAATGATAACCATGGCAATAACACCACTGGATCATTGTGCCATATTGATAATATCAACAGCAGTGTTAACAACAACATCCCCAGGCCCTGAGCCTACCAGAGATATACCAGGTGTGCGAATATAGCCACATCCCAAGTTTGTAAATATATCTGATTGGCCAGTACATCTTTCAAATGTTGCTTCTGCAACCACCATTCATCCTTCAGAGTCTCAGAAAGACGTTTTGCCATGTCCCTGGCCAGCCATGTGTGGCACCTCAAAGATCAAGGGACCCCATGTGATACCAGGTAGAAAATAATAGATCATTCAGGCCCATATATTAATGGGTGTGGCTGTTGCAAAATCTGTATCAATGAAAGAACCAAAATTTTTAAGGACTATGCTAAACCTGGCGCATTGAACAGTTGTATAGAATCTTTCTCTAAATGTGTCCATTTCAAGCGCTACCTTCTGGAAAATTGGATCTCCCCATTTGCTGGTTAGGCTATTTTGGGTCTGTAAGGGTTTTTTTATCCTCTGGTCCAGGGAATATATCCCGTACTCTTTAACGTTTTTATACGTTAGCCATTAAATCTCTATATCTGAGCATTTCCTCATGTCCGCATGGTAGAAACTTTAATCCTTTTGTCTCTGTATAGAGTCTGACGAGCTGTCCACAAGACTGTGGCCTTGGTGCATACGAAATCTTTGGTAATTCTATGACCAGAGTTTAACTTTTTGTTTTAATAATTACTGCTCTATTCATTAAAGTGAGCTTCTTTTCTGATATATGTTTTATTGACATATATATATATATAATATGTGTGTGTCTTTGGGACTGTATTTGTCCCCAACCCATTGCTTGACAACTGGTGTTTGGCAATAGGGAATAGCAGTTTGGCAATAGGGAATGATAAAATAAGTACCAGACTTTAAAAAAATTAGTAGCAAGGTCAATTTGTTCTAAAATCCTTCGAAGTGTTGCTCCAGCATGGTCACAGTCAATGACTGAAACAAGTAAACAATAAAAAGATAAAACATAAGATTTGTAAAATTAAAGTTTTGTTATTTCTTTGACAGATGCCTTCTCTGCCACCAGTTTCTTATGCACTTGCAATTTGTCCCCGATACTAAAAATCATCGGTACTAGCATCCGCGCTAGCTAGTCGTGACTAGTTGATCCTTACTTTGTGCTTTTGTATTTTATTTACTTTGTTTAGGAAACTTATTTACATTGTGTTTTTGTGTTTTATTTACTTTGTTTAAAAAAAGTTATTTACTTTGTGTAAAAAAATTATTTATTTTGTGATTTATTTACTTTGCTAGGTAGTCGTTGTAGGATCAACTAGTCACGACTAGCTAGCCCGGATGCGCGACTACGTGAGTGCATGCATCGGGACCACTCTTCTTAAATAGTACCAAAATCATTTCCCCACTGTTGCTCTACATGGTTGTCTGACATGTTAGTAATAGCAAAGAAATTTTTATTGAGCCACATTAAGATAATGAAAGGACTGCATTAGATAATGCAATCCTACATGTTCTTCTGTCACCACGTATGTTAAGAAAAGACGAAACAATTATTGTTGTAATGCCTTTGATTATCGGTCTGTTAACTTAGGTCTATACAAGCCGTCTGCATAAGCATATCCACTGCCCTATTATGCACCATATTATTAAGAAATCTATCAATTTTCATGACTCAGAATGTGCAACATGCATGTTAGGATTCTATCATTAGTGCAACATACACCCATCTGTACATACTCACATTCAAATATATAAACGGCTACACTTATGAACATACACACTATTTATAAACGGCTACACTTATGAACATACACACAATTTCTATACATACAAACCCATACATGTACATAATACAAAACACACCCAAAAAAACAAACAAAAGGACCAGACAAAGATATTTTTCTCTCTCTTTAATATTATTTGTATTTATTTGAGTATGAATAATCTTATATTTTCAATAAAGAAAATAAAATGTATATCATATGTGTGGGTGTAGCTGTGTATATAAGTCTATTTATATATATGTACGTACACACATGTAATGAAGTAATATAAGATATCAATTCAGTGAATCATGTGGTTATCACAGTAAGCTCCTTGTACAGACTTGGTTATCAGTCCATCCACATAGTAATTAACTGCAAAGTAGTGTAATGTAAACTGAATCTGTCATCATCATCATCGTTTAACGTCTGTTTTCCATGCTGGCATGGGTTGGACGGTTTGACTGAGGTCTGGAAAGCCAGTGGCTGCACCAGGCTGTGATCTGATCTGGCAATGTTTCTACAGCTGGATGCCTTTCCTAACACCAACCACTCTGAGAGTGTAGTGCGTGCTTTTTACGTGATATGTTATATATAAAATCGTGGCAGATACTGGTGTCATGCAAGTGGCACCTGTGCTGGTGGCACGTAAAAGCACCCATTACTTTCTCAGAGTGGTTGGCATTAGGAAGGGCAACCAGGTGTAGAAACCATGCCAAATCAGACTGGAGTCTGGTGCAGCCTTCCAGTTTGCCAGCCCTGGTCAAACCGTACCAACCCATACCAGCATGGACAATGGGCATTAAATGATGATGATGATGATACATGTATACAAGGCGGCGAGCTGACAGAAACGTTAGCACGCCGGGCGAAATGCGTAGCCATATTTTGTCTGCCGTTACGTTCTGAGTTCAAATTCCGCCGAGGTCGACTTTGCCTTTCATCCTTTCGGGGTCGATAAATTAAGTACAAGTTACGCACTGGGGTCGATGTAATCGACTTAATCCATTTGTCTGTCCTTGTTTGTCCCCTCTGTGTTTAGCCCCTTGTTGGTAGTAAAGAAATAGATGATACATGTACACACACACACACACACTCACTCACAAAATCAACTGGTGTGTGTGTGTGTGTAAAACAACCTCTGTGTGTTTGTGTGCATATGTATACACATGCATACATTAACTTCAGTTTTATATATATGTACACACACACACACACATCCGAAAGACATATCGTGTTGAGCCTTAGTTTTGATTGCATTTGACTGTCTTATCAGTCATTCTCTTCCAGTAGTTTTTACTGGGAGTTTGGGGGCATGGGTAGTGTAAGTACTGCAGTAGCTGCTCTTAGCACTTGTAGGATTGGCATTCACTGCAAAATGCATTAAATCAATGCTTGATATAAAGATGAACAATGCAGTTATGTTGGTGTAATGTGCAGTTAGCTGACTCACACTAGCATGAAACAACCTTTTGATATTGTACCCAGTGCATCAACCCTGAATAGCACTGCACAGCACTTAGTCTCTTTATAATTGATGTGTTCCCATGTTAATTCTCTTTTGTTTTTCCACCTCCTCTTTTTGTTGGGTTAATAAATTTAATTTTTTGTCTTGTAACTAAATCTTTCTGTCTGTTTATCGCCGTCACTTTCTTAACCCGTCTCCTCCTCACTCTCTCAACCCGTCTCCTCCTCACTCTCTCAACCCCTCTCTCACTCACTCTCTCAACTCCTCTCTCCCTCACTCTCTCAACCCGTCTCCTCCTCACTCTCTCAACCCCTCTCTCACTCACTCTCTCAATCCCTCTCTCCCCTCACTCTCTCAACCCCTCTCTCACTCACTCTCTCAACTCCTCTCTCCCTCACTCTCTCAACTCCTCTCTCCCTCACTCTCTCAACTCCTCTCTCACTCACTCTCTCAACTCCTCTCTCACTCACTCTCTCAACCGTCTCCCCCTCACTCTCTCACTCCTCTCTCACTCACTCTCTGAACACCTCTCTCCCTCACTTTCTCAACCCATCTCTCCCTCACTTTCTCAACCCGTCTCTCCCTCACTCTCTCAACCCCTCTCTCACTCACTCTCTCAACCCCTCTCTCACTCACTCTCTCAACCCCTCTCTCCCTCACTCTCTCAGCTCCTCTCCCCCTCACTCTCTCCTTCACACTCTCAACCCCTCTCTCCCTCACAATCTCAACCCCTCTCTCCCTCACACTCTCAACCTGTCTCTCCCTCACTCTCTCTCCTCTCTGCTTGTCTTTCACTTTTGAATTTTTTAATTGCAAAGGATCATCAATGTAGTCTTAATTATCATTAATGTTGCTAATTTGAATGATTATGTTTTCCAGCAAACAAAATATGTTATAATAAAAACAAAATGTCATGAATAAATATTGGTATTGATTAATTGATTGGTTTAATCAGTTAGGAAAATTCATTCTCATTCTTGACTTTCAGTTATTACCTAATGTTTCACTTTCCCTAATCACACATAATTAGCATTGAAAGTCATTAAAACTCATTGTCAATTATAAAACATCCTTGCTGCTTCTAGTAGTAAACTGTACTCTCCATGATTCTATTTAGGTGTGTGTAATTAATCAGTGAGATAAGATTATAATTTTTCAAATAATTAACCTCTCCCTTAACCCTCTCAGAACTGGGCCCCTCTGTGTAACTTTACCGTCCACTTGGACTCCTGAGCAAAAAAATAGTTTCATATACAGCTCAAGAGTAACAATTAGTTTAATGAACAGAATCAACTGCATGTTCTTTTTCTACCTGTTGTTTATTTGTATTATATAAATAAATGACAGTCATTGTCTTGCACTTCTTAAGTAAAGCTGTCCTTAACTTAGCTTTCGTGAAAGAAATTAGGGAGAATTAGTACGTATAATCCGCATTTTCCCCCAAAAATTTAAAGGTCAAAATCCCTAGTGCATACTATATATGAGGTTAAAAATGAAAATATTTTCTAACCAATGTCCGAGTCTCTATTTGCTATCTGGCAGTGTTTATTCAGATGCATTTTGTAATGTCGGGCACGAAAATACCTTAAGCTAAGCTTGAAAGCAATGAAGTCATAAACGAATCATCCATAACTTGCATTAAGCATCATTTATTAAAATAAAAGTATTCAGAATACAGAATAACATGTAACAAAAACAATTTGCAAACATATTTACATTCCCATATAGCAGTTAAGAACATCACCATTATTGTATTACGTATGCGCAGAAGTGTTTGTTTGACTAGGCTTAATTTCACATGACTCAAGTTAGAAAAGGAGTGCATATTATACACAAGGTTTAGGTTTTTCAGAAGTACAGCCCCCTAAAAATCCCCTGTGTATTATACTCAAGGGCGGACTATACTCGAGGATTTACGGTACTCAAAGTAACTTAAGTCTACCAGAATCTTTCAAACTGGTCTCAAATTTCTCATCAAACTTAGGAATCCACAATTGTAATGTATTATAGTTTTTTTTTTATAGTAAAACAAATAGTATTGTTAATGCCTGGGTGACCATGAAGATACTCTTATGTCATATCTTGACCATTACTTGATACTCTCTTAGCCTAAACCTATATAAAAATGCCAACAACCAATTTGTTTAACTAATTCAGTGGTATTCTTTTTTTCTAACCTCTGTGTTTTCTGAAAAACTAAAATGCTGTCAAATATAACAGATTTCGAAATGGCAAACAAATAGCACTGTACTTTGAATTACTCTGTTGAATGTCAACAGTGATGGAAAAAATCTTGAGTAGGCCACACTAGATTTTAAGTAGATTAAATTTTTGGGCTGGCCTGCTTGCTCTCTTTTGTTTTTGCATAGATTTAATTTTTTTCTTTCCTTTTTAGTTTTGGTGTAACTGCTGTGAAATGTCATTGCTCTATTTAAAGTCTGACATCAACTATTGGAATAATTATTCTTACCATTTCTTGCTTTTTATCTTTTAGTTCAAACTTATTATTTTTCTGTGGATTTCTCCAAATCTAAGTTTTTTGGTCTTATGAGATTTTTATATAACTGATTTAAATTTGAAAATATTCGTTGCAAGATTTAGTAATTTTTCTTGTGATTGAAACATATCTAAAAATGAAATCTTCTCTACCTTCAAAATAAGTCATCAGAGAAATGAAGAGATCACACGAATCACTGCTTAGCTCCAATGTTGTTGTCTTGAGGGAGCCCCCCCCCCTCAAAAAAAAACCTCATTTTATTGTAAATATTTCCAGAAATTCTGCAACTTATTCCTATTGAACTGAGTTGTTTAAAATAAAGTGTTGTATCCCAAGAGAGGAAAGGTAATACATACAGAAGATTAGAACTTGAGACTATATCTTACTGTCTAGTACCTCATCTGTTTAACCTTGGTTCTTTAGCCCTCCTATCCTTTTACCATACAACATTTAGTTGAAATATTTTTCTGATTATTTCTTAACTTTAAAAGTGGTTTCACTATTTCTTCAAAGTGATCTTGCCAATGCCAACTTTACCTTCCATCCTTCCATGGATTCTAGTTTATTGCAGTTGAAGCTTGATATTTATTCTTCAGGTAGGCAATTTGAAATAAGAATTGTTTTGTATGGCAATTAAACTTCAAGGAATTTGTTAGATACTTAACATTTCTATGAAAGATGTTGTAATGGGATAGTTATATGAAAAAAAATCTATTTTTAATCGTTAGTCTTTTTTTATGGTTTTAAATTAATAATTTATTTGTATTATTTAAAGAATGCCCTGTTGCTCTTGCTCTGTCATGTTCTACTTCTTTTCTCAACTCTTGCTCTCTTTCAATCTGCCTTAATTCAGTCGGGTTGTTTATTTTAATGTGTTAGTCTTTTAGTAACTTTTATCCAGCAGTAAAACACATAATTTGAAAATAAATTGACAAGTTCTTGTGTTACCAATTTTACAAAATTAATATTTCAGTTAAATCCTGTCAGTTATTGCTCTTACAGAAACTTATTGTCCTTAAGTGTTTAATAAACTGAAGATTTTAAACTCATTTCGTGTAGTTTTTCATCAAGACACAAACTCTTAAAATATATATGCATTCATTCTGAAATACATTTTTAAATAACTTATTTACATAATAATTTACATCACTTTATGATTACAAAACAAATCCTACATCAAAAATATAAAAGTAAAGAATAAAGACTTATTTATGCATCATTTCAATAACATCAAGAACAATAATTCTTTATCTAATTTTGTTATTCTTTCTTTCCAGGCAAAGAAATATTTGTTGGTGTTGGGCAGAACACAAATGAAGCTGGAGCAATAGCAGTGGCTCGCCTTTATGAAGATTATTCTGTTATCTCAATAACTCTAACTAGTAAACTGCATCTAAAGAATATGATTTCAATGGCTGGGACAGGAGTTATTGTCATTGGTAACAGTACTGAATCAAAACACCTGTATCAGGTAGGAGGATATAATATCAGAATTTTTGTTCAATTTTAGAAGTGATTTAGTAGATATGATTTTAATATATTTTAATATAAATTACCTTCAAGGAAATGTAACTGCTCTCCTGAAGATTTATGGCCTTGTGCTAATGTTGGAAACCATTGGGTGCAAGCATGGCTATGCAGTTTAAAAGTTTGCTCTACAACTATGTTGTTCTACATTGAATTCCATTGCATGACATCTTGAGCAAGAGTCTTCTACTATGGAACTTAGGCTAATCATTGAGTGAAATTTGGGAGACAGAAACTGTGCAGAAGCTTGTCATGCATGTGTGTATTTTCCTTTTACTTGTTTCAGTCATTTGACTAGTGCCATGCTGGAGCACCACCTTAAAGGGTTTTAGTGAAAGAAATTGACTCCAGGACTTATTCTTTGTAAGCCTAGTACTTATTCTATCAGTCTCTTTTGCTGAACTGCTAGGTTACAGGGATGCAAACACACCAACATCGGTTGTTGGACAAACACAGATACAAACACACACACACACACAGACACACTACAGTCTTCTTTCAGCTTCTGTCTACCAAATCCTCTCACAAGTCTTTGGTTGGCCTGAGGCTATAGTAGAAGACACTTGCCCAAGGTGCCATGTAGTGAGACTGAACCCAGAGCTATGTGACTGCCAAGAAATTGGTGCAGTCAACAAAATACTTTGTGATATATATTCTTTGTGACTTGCATCCTTTGGTACCAAAAAGAACTTAGGCATTCAACAAATAGAGATTGATAAAGTATGTACAAAGTGCCGAGGAGGGGTAGGGGGAATATATAATAGATTAACACTCCTGAATATGGCACTTGTAATATGCTCATAGTCCAGAAGACAAACCAATAAAAAAATTTACACATTGAAGGCAACCAGTCTTGGGAGATGTAGCACTGAATAAAAACTGGGCTGGCAGCCCTGCTAATGTTTGTGGTATGAGAAAGTGCTCTACACCATAAATTTGATTCTACACTCAATATTGAATCCACCCAATCAGTAAATGTTCTGTTGCTTTAAAATCATAATCTCAATTTAACATTTATGAAAATCTCCATGTATAAATTTATACACCGAAATAGAAATAATAAATTTATGAAAGTGGAATTTTCATAGGTCTTGCTAGTTATTATAATAAAATAAATGAATTTGCTTATCGTAAAAGTTGAAAATGATTTTAATTTTAATTTCTTTTTTGGACATGTGTGTGTGTATATCCATCTGCTAAATATTGTTTTGCTCAGTGCTTCCAGATACAAGCTATCCTTCTCTTCAATATTTATTTATAGACAAGCTGCCTGGGTTATTCATTGTGAGTAATGTCCTGTGTCAATAACATAACACACAATGATGTGGTGACAAGACCTGGATTATTAATCATTTAGTGATAGAAAATGAACTGTAAATACCTTCTTATAATAAACAGTGCGAAAATATTTTTAAGGAACTGTGCTGAGCTCCTAGACACAGGTTTACAGCAGTTACCATTCTTAGAAGTTCTGGAACTTATTTCCAGTAGCTTGGTAAACTAAAGATGCATAAATTTACAATACTGATCAAATATGCCTCAAAATACCTATAATGGAATTGAATTCACAATCTGAAAGCCAGCAATCCCATACCGTATCAATTTCCATTCTACTTGGGTGTTTTGCTTCTATTTTAGCTTCTAGTAAAACACCCTGTTGATGACTCAATGAAAGAAATCCTCTTTGCTAATATAGCAGCCCAAATCTCCCACAAATCATGTACTATAATCTTAAAAATGAGGGTTACACTGCATAATTGGGTGAAATTTGATGAAGTCGATCTCGGCGGAATTTGAACTCAGAACGTAATGGCAGACGAAATACGGCTACATATTTCGCCCGGTGTGCTAACGGTTCTGCCAACTCACTGCCTTACAGCTCCATCATTATCATCAGCTTATATTACATTGATGCTGTGACCAAGGAATTGTTGAGTTGGCAACAGAGATGTCATCTTTTGTGTGGTAGCCAAATGCATTTCATTCCAAATGAGTTCGTTTCTCTCCAACCTATTGGCTTATTAAATACATTGAACTGACTTAGCTGGAAATTGAACCTGCATTCCAAGTCTTGCTCTACATGAACTTTACACTGCCCTATGACTCTCAAACAAGCTTATCATAACAGTAAGTTACTTGTGAAAACTTTGTTTTATTAGGTGATGACAGTTGCAGCATTCATTACTTTCCAATGTTATTAACCTGTGCCAGTTTGCTTTCCTGACATAGTTTTTCAAAATCGTTCTCAATTATGTTGGTTAAATATTCTAGTTTATTTTTATTATGAAACATAAGCAGCAGGTAACATGTCAGTTGAGACTGTACTACACTTTCACCCATATACCCAGAAACATGACAACTAATGTTGTGATAACAATTAATCACAATAGCCTTTTTATAGTTATATGTAGTTTAAATACCTCTTGATACAATGTGACTTTGATTTGCTTATTGCTTGTTGCTGTATTTGTTACTTCCCCTCCCATGGTGTTTTAATCATTTGAAAATCAAACTTGTTTTAACCCTTTCGTTACCATATTTCTTTTGAGATGCTCTGTGTTTCTTTTAATTAATTTTAAATATAACAAAGAATTTAGTAAAATAACTTCATTATCATTCAGCTAGTGTTAGGAACATAAATTGTGACTAAGGTTTGGTGGAAGATTTTAATTCAAAACTTATGAAAACAAGACATTTGTACTCAGAGCCAGAGGCAGTTTCAGCCTGGTTGGTAACAAAAGGGTTAAACGTTGGTTCAGAATCTTGTCATTTTGTTGTGTAAAATATTCTATGAAAACAACCATGCTTTAATCACAATTTTTACACTTGGTTAACCAACTGATAAAGTGTTCAAATATGTCACACCTGTTTGATTGGGTTCAATAACCCATAACTAAAAGAATGAGATTCTCAAGGACTCTTGATTTAGTAACAGAAAGTTGGTGGGAAGAAGATTGGCTTAAATCATCTACAGATTTTCGTTGCAGATTGTTCTCTAATAACAAGCAAGAGACATCTGCTGTTACTATTTCACTCTGTCTCTTTCTTTCTCTATGTATGTATGTATGTGTGTGCGTGTGTATGGATGGATGCATGCATGCATGATGACAAATTTTTCTGCTCTTAAAAGGATTATATCCTCTATATATACTGTTCAGTATTTACGTGTTGGAAAAATGTTTCTACTTGTTCTACTATATATGTATGTATATGTTTATATATATGTGTATGTCTACATATATATATATGTGGAGGCACATGGCCTAGTGGTTAGAGCAGCAAACTCGCGGTTGAGGGATCATGGGTTCGAATCTCAGACCGAGTGATGTGTGTGTTTATGAGTGAAACACCTAAGCTCCACGCGGCTCTGGCAGAAGGAAGGTAATGGTGAACTTCTGTTGACTCTTTCACCACAACTTCCTCTTACACTTTCTTCCTGCATCTTGCAGCTCACCTGCGATGGACCAGCATCCCATCCAGGTGGGGAATCCTATACGCCAAGGAAACCGGAAACAGGCGTGGCTCAAGAAGGAACAAACAAACATATATGTGTATATGTATGTATGCGTGTATATATATATATATATGTATGTGTGTATGTATGTGTATATATATGTATGTATGTGTATATGTATGTGTGTATGTATATATATATATATATATATATAATATAATTCGAGACAAAACCGCTATTTTAAAACCAAACAAGGAAAGACTTAATCAATACATAAAATTTTAATATATTAAAATTTTATGTATTGATTAAGTCTTTCCTTGTTTGGTTTTAAAATAGTGGTTTTGTCTCGAATTATATTATATAATATTTTACTATAAAATTGGATTTAACCCTAAATCTGATTTTTCCCTGTAATTTTGGATTCATTCCCTAATATTTATTATTATATATATATATATATATATATATATCACAATCAAGGAACGGCCATAATAGGCCATTCACCCACTAGAAATAACAGCCAAAGCTTCAACCGCAAAATAGCATCAATTCCGTAAACCAGGAGAAAATTAAAAAACATTTACCCTGTAATTTCTTATACGATGCACCGTTTCATCTACTGTTTAATGGTAAACTAGCCTGATTAAATTAAATCAAGCCAATCTTCCATAGGCCCTTAGAATCGTCAGTAAGAAATAGCCAAGTCGAACAGATATTTTCACGAGGCATTTCTGTCCCTGCCTCAGCAATATCTGACCTAAAATTTTCAAATCATCGCACTCGCGATGATTAACCTATATTGATTAATTATATATATATATATATATATATATTAGGTAGATAGATATAACATGTCATATAATAGATAGATTCCTTTTTCAAATTCAGAGGTATAAAAACCTGTTGCTTCAGTAATGTTGATGACAGTCACCAACTGCTAAAATTTCTCAACATTAAGTACATTCTGAATTTTTCTTTTTCATATCTACATTCCATTTCACATTGATTTCATGTTGTACATTTTTTAAAATGCAACCGGATAAAACCTACAAAAAAAAGTTACATTTTTATTACTTAGTGTTTGTTTATTTTTCTATCGTAATCATATATGTCATACCCTATAAGTAAAATGTTCTTCTTCTACTTGGACTTGTAGCAAATTAAAGATCTCACCTCTAACACATACTACAAATTAGACTTGGACAGTGATATACCGGCCAATGTGTTGTTTGCAAATGGTGCAATGATCCATCGTAGCCGAGACGAAATGGGAACCACCAACTGCAGTGTAAATATCACTTTTATTTTCACATTTATAGTTCTCCATAATTTTGTGCATAAATAAATATATGTCCGTCAATTGCAAGTGGAAAGGGATGAGTTAGATGTTTTTCACTAAAATGGATGAAAGCGCTAATATATGATATATGATGTATAAAAACATGTAATATACAAATAAATATCTGTAAATATAAAACCATCCGAATTTCTGAGTACCTCATTTCTTCTAATATAAAATACCTGTACATCATCTCCAAACCTTCTAATACACACACAACACACACACACACACACACACACACACACACACACCACACACACACACACCACACACACAACACCACACACACACACACACACACACACACACACACGTGTATGTGTGAATGTTTGGTTGTAAAAATTGGAGAAAAGTATTAATTCAAAGCTGATGATAGAATCAATTACTTGAACATTTGGTCCAAATGATGTTCCTTGATCAGATTCACAAAAGCAGGGAATTTGAATTAGTGGTGGAGTGAATCTCCAACTTCAAATGATTTGTGTGTGTGTGTGTGCATGCATCATTTATATTTTAGTTGCTTCAGTCATTAGACCACAGCCATGGAGCAATTCTTGAGGAATTTTAATTGAATGAATCAACTTCAGTACTAATTTTTTTTTAAGCCTGGTACGTAATCTTTTGGTCTCTTTTGCCAAACCACTAAATAATGGGGACATAAGCACACCAACACCAGTTGTCAAGTGGTGGTAGGGAACAAAAACAGACAACAACACATGTACACACACATAGATGACAGGCTTCTTTCAGTTTCCATCTGCCAAATCTACTCACAAGGCTTTGGTCAGCTTGAAACTGTAGTAGAAGATGCTTGTTCAAGGTGCCATGCAGTGGGACTGAGCCCAGAACCTTGTGGTTGGGAAGCAGCCTTCTTACCACATAACCACACCTGCATGTGCAAAATTTAAAACTAGTATGAATATATATTTCTTTATTGCCAACAAGGGGTTAAACATAGAGGGGACAAACAAAGACAGATAAAGGGATTAAGTCAATTACGTCGACCCCAGTGTGTAACAGGTACTTTATTTATTGACCCCGAAAGGATGAAAGGCAAAGTCGACCTCGGTGGAATTTGAACTCAGAATGTAACGGCAGGCGAAATACAGCTATGCATTTCGTCCGGCATGCTAATGATTCTGCCAGCTCGCCGCCTTAACTAGTATATAATAATAATAATAATAATAATAATAATGAAATTATTGTATACAGTGCTCAGGTGCACCACAACTTGTCAGAGTATATGCAGTAATGTACAAATGTCTGGAAAGCGAACAATGCATGAGTCAGATACATGCTTGAGTGTGTATGGAGGGGAGAAAATCAGGTGTAGTGTTGGCGAATCTCAGAAAGCATGGAAGTTTTGAAGGATGCAGTGCTCCGACAACTAACAACTGATGCCGGCAGTTTGTTCCATGCTTCAGCAACTCTCAGCGTGGAAAAATGTTTTCTAAAGTGCTGTTTTCTGACTTTGTAAATATGTCCACGGGTGTTAGATGGGTGGAGTTTGAAAAGGTGCTCAGAGTTATTGTTTGTATGATGGTTGATAATTTTATGGGTGTCTGCCAAGTCAGCTGCCAGACATCGGAGTTTCAATGTGTCCATGCCCAGTGACTGCATTGTAGACCTGCATGCAAGTGGATAATTATATTTGTAAGTATTCTATGATCTGAATAGGTATAATGAGGTTGTGTAGCAAATAAAATCAAAATGACATACAACTGAAAAACAGAAAAAATCATTTTTGAGAATGTTTTACCCTGATCAACATCAATGAAAGAAATAATGTTGGAGAAATTACAATTACAGATCTTGGCTTTTGGTTAGATACAAGAGCAGATGTTCTATTTTTTTTTAAGGAAAATTGGATTTAGAGAAATGAGTTTATTACTAGTATTTTATTTTTTTTAACTTGTTAGAAATAAATGAATTTGGGATGTTTGTACATATTTTCTCTCATGGAGCACATCAGTGGTCTGAGAAGGGAGACAACCACCAGTTACAATGTTAGACCCCACCCATTTTGATTGTATTTTAGTCAAACACTCCTGATGTATTTAAAATTGTTTAACACCAAGAAAGATCTTATCGTGAAGTTGCTGTACTCGATGTGCTATTGACATTTAAGGAATTTGGATCCTTCATATGCAAAAGATTCAAGTTGGTAGGAGCTGTATATATTGTATATATTGACTTAAAAGCCATTTTTTGATATTTTATATATATTTATATAAAGTTGAATAAATAATATTATTTTATAAGTAAATGTTTTGGTCAGTGTAGTGGTTATTATTTATATGCATTCTTAGAAACTTGAATAATTTTCATTAATTTTTTTATTTCAGATCTTAGATGAGAAGATTGGGTATGAGCGGGACGAGGTAGAACTGCGAGAATTTGACAAGCTAAACCGTACCTTAAGTAGCCTGTGCCTGTTTATCAACAGGACCAAGACTACCCGACAGATCATGTCGGATATCAATGATGAAGATATCAACAGCTATTCTACGTTGACCAGAAAAGGCAAGGATTATTACAAATAGTCTGCCATTAAGCTGTCTCTTTCTTATTGTTTTGTCAATTTTCCTTTTTAAACTCCGAGTAAAAATTTTTTGGTTGAGTGGAGACTATATTTTTTTTAATTTTCCTTTTTTTAACTCCCCATTTTGCTGCTCTAGCTTAATTATCATCCATAAATTTAAGCTAATTTGGAGACTTCAGTGACAAATGCAAACACTTAAACACACTAATGATCATAGTTACAAGACAATAAGTTCCAAGAAGAGATAACAGTTTCGTTGTAAGTTGTTAGCATTAATACATCAGTATGATTTTAAAGAAACCATGAGGAAATGAAATGCTAACGAAAATATACCCATTAATATAGGATTTTGGTGAAACTTCATTCCAGCTTCTTTATTTCGGTTCATTTCATATTTTATGTACTCTAAAAGTTGAGTATGTGATGAAATAAAATTTTTTTTTTTTTTTTTTTGCCCACTCTTCTTTCCATACCGATTCCATACTGCTGTTGTAGTTTTTATAACAAAGCCAGCATTTATTTTAACCTTCAACGATGTTTTAAAATATTATTAATCGAGTTTTTCAATATATGCCAACTGGTTTTTTTAATAATATTTTATTTATCTTCTAATATGATTTTGTTAAAACTGCTTTGATGTAGATGTAAATAAAAGATTTCTATCCTTCATCAGATTTGTTTTAAAGATGAGATAATAAAAAGATATATTTCAAATGTTTGTTTTTCTGAATTATTTCTTTTTAACTTATCCTATCTTCATCTGTAAATTGTATATGAAAAATGAACTCTGGGTGGAAAAATACAGGGTGTTTTGGCTAAATTTGACAGTTTGCATAAAAGGAAACAAAAACACAATATTCCATCCAAAAGTAATAATATATTTTTTAAAAATCAAAAAATATCAACTAGATTATGGCTGGGAGATAAGTTTACTTGAAGTAGCCATCCTCCTAGCAGCTCCAGAATCTGGCACATGCATTCTTCAGTGTCCCTGGGAAGATCTTTGAACACTTCTGATCTTGTTCACCAGCTCAGCCTTAGTGTTTTAGGCAGAGTGGTTGGTATCTTTCTCAACAACGCCCCATGCATAATAATTTATGAGATTACAATTGGGGGAAATTAGGAGGCCAGAAATTGGGGCTGGTGAAGTTGTAGAAATTCTCTGACAACCACTTCTCTTTCTGGAGTTGTAGCAAGGAGCCAGAATCTGCTGTTACACAAATGGTCTTCCAGCAACAACCTTCTATACAGTCTCTTGCAGCTTCACATGGCTGTCTGAATTGAATAAAATAATAATAATGAAATTATTGTATACAGTGCTTAGGTGCACCACAACTTGTCAAAAGTGCGTATAAAGCATATGCAGTAATGTAGAAATGTCTGGAAAGTGAACAGTGTATGAGTCAGATACATGCTTGCGTGTGTATGGAGGGGAGAAAATCAGGTGTAGTGTTGGCGTATCTCAGGAAGCATGGAAGTTTTGAAAGATGCAGTGCTCTGACAACTAACAACTGATGCCGGCAGTTTGTTCCATGCTTCAGCAACTCTTAGTGTGAAAAAATGTTTCCTAAAGTCATGGGAGCTGTACAGGTTCCCACATTGTCTGTTCAAAGATGTGAGGTGGCACGACATCACTCTCACTGAAAACACACCCAAGGACCATCACTGTTTGGGGGAACTTGGTTTTCATGACTTCCATTTCACGTCATACAGCCTTAACAGTGTTCTCAGCATTGAGCAGCATTCATGATGTTGCCATTTTGACAACCAGTGCAAATCATCATGATACAGGTAACTCTTATCCAATATTCAGATCACTTCTAGTCCTCTGTGTGAGCTAACATTTTCTCAACTACAACTTTAATCTTTATTTGACACCATTGACTGCTCACCAATACATTGAAATACATTGGATACATTGAAACTCTGACGTCTGGCAGCTGACTTGGCAGACACCCATAAAATTATTAACCATCTTACTAACAATAGCTAGGAGCACCTTCTCAAACTCTACCTGTCTAACACCCATGGACATATTTACAAAGTCAGAAAACAGCACAGCTCCCATGACTTTCAGAAACATTTTTTCACTCAAAGAGTTGCTGAAGTATGGAACAAACTGCCGGCATCAGTTGTTAGTTGTCGGAGCACTGCATCCTTCAAAACTTCCATGTTTCCTGAGATTTGCCAACACTACACCAGATTTTCTCCCCTCCATGCACACGCAAGTATGTATTTGACTCATACACTGTTCACTTTCCAGACATTTGTACATTACTGCATATGCTTTATATGCACTTTTGACAAGTTGTGGTGCACCTGAGCACTGTATCCAGTAATTTCATTATTATTATTATCAAACTACTCTTGAAAAAAGGAAACATAAAAAATTGTCAAATTTAATGTGAACACCCTGTTTGATGTGATGACTTTTTATGTCATAACTACCACATAAAGGTGGTGCTCCAGCATGGCCACAGTCAAATGACTGAAACAAGTAAAAGAGTATATATATATATTTGTCTGTGTTGGTGCCTACATAACTAACATATCTATAGCCAATACAAATGATTTCAAATTTTGGCACAAGGCCAGCAGTTTAGGGGGAAGGGGTAAGTTGATTACATCATCCCCAGTGCTCAACTGGTACTTATTTTTACTGACCCTGAAAAGATGAAAGGCAAAGTTGACCTTGGCAGAATTTGAGCTCAGAACATGAAGACAGATGATATGCTGCTGAGCATTTTTCCCAGCATGCTAACAATTCTGCTGACTTGTGACCTTATAGCCATTACAAATGATAAGTCAATGTGGGAACCTGTACAGAGTCACTCAACCTGCTTAGATATAGCAACCATCTGATTATCATTTATTTTGCAGTCTTCAAAATCATTTGGACAGAAAAAAATATGAAGTGTGTAGATGAGGTCAGAAGAGTACTGGAGGAGTATTTTTCGTCACAGACAAGTGAATTTTGGAAGAGAGGCCTTGCAAGTCAACCAGATAGACAGAAGAGCATTGTAGAAAATGAAGGAGAGTATATCTTAGATTAAAAAATTAGATTATTTTAATTTTGAAAAATAAAAGAAGTATAAAAAAAACCCACATTATTTATAGGATGACCCAATATATATGATGGGCTTCTTTTAGTTTCTGTCTACCAAATCCAATCAGAAGGTTTTGGTCAGCTCAAGGCTATAGTAGAAGACACTTGCCCAAGGTGCCATGCAGTGGGACTGAACTCAGGTTGGGAAGCAAACTTTTTACCACATAGCCTTGCCTGTGCATACTTTTTTTTTTTTTCACTTCAGAAGGAGGAAAAGCAAAGTTGATCTCATTGAGATTTGAACACAGTATGTAAAGAACCAGAACAAATACTGCAAGGTATTTTCTCTGATGCTCTAATAACTTTTACCAATCCAATACTCTTCTTGGACTATAAACAAGGGAACAATTAACTTTATCTAAAATTATCTCAATACTGACATCATAAATCATGGAAGAGTCATCACCTGTATACTTCATGTTTTGTCACACCCATCTTGGATAGTAGATTCTTATTCAAAATACATATCTGTGCTCTTTCTGAAGATGCTGTCTGTTGCATATCACTGATAGTGTCATTGATGTCAGCCCACTGCCAGTGAAACTTCTGTCTTACTAACCAGATGGTTTTTCTAACCATCTGAGGCTGTGTTGCTAAGGATTCTGCGTGTATGTTAGATTAATGAATCAATAACAGTTGTTAGTCATAGAGAAGTGCTATCACTGCATTTAGTTTCTATTCAATCATTTTAGAGTCTTTGAAATAAATGCATTACAAAGAATCTTAGTGATCAAATAACAAGATTTTGTGAAAACTTAAATGGTTTGAAACATAACAAAAGTTCTACATATAGGTAAAGAAACTAGCAGAAGTGGAGGACTTGGGCCTACTCTGTTGAATACAACACAGGAGAAAGAGATTCTGGTTGGATAGGGGCTGAAAGAGACACACTAGACAAGGCCTTGTCTAGCACAGACTAGACAAGGCTGATGAGATTATAATGGTGGCTCCTGGTGTAGTAATTTTATATCACCATTGAGGAAAAAGTAAAAAAGATGGTGAAGATTGAAAGGGTTCTGTTGGTCACCTGATTTACCAAGTTGCATGAATGGTTTATAAAGATCCTACTTTCTAATCCAATATCAATTTAAAATTTTGGTGCAATGCCAGTAATTTCGAGGGAGGTATCAAATCAATTACATTGACAGTACTTATTTTATTGACCCCCAAAAGGATGAAATGCAAAGTTGACATTAGCGGAATTAAGGATGGACGAAATGCTACTAAGCATTTTATTCAGCATGCTTACAGTTCTACCAGCTTGCCACCTTAAAGAAATGTCACTAAACATTTTGTCATGTGCGCTAACAATTCCGCCAGCTTGCTAACCAGCCACATGGTTCTGGGTTCAGTCCCACTGCGTGGCATCTTGGGCAAATGTCTTCTACTATAGCCCCGGGCCGACCAATGCCTTGTGAGTGGATTTGGTAGACGGAAACTGAAAGAAGCCTGTCGTATATATGTATATATATATATATATATGTATGTGTATGTATATGTTTGTGTGTCTGTGTTTGTCCCTCTAGCATTGCTTGACAACCGATGCTGGTGTGTTTACGTCCCCGTCACTTAGCGGTTCGGCAAAAGAGACCGATAGAATAAGTACTGGGCTTACAAAGAATAAGTCCCGGGGTTGATTTGCTCGACTAAAGGCGGTGCTCCAGCATGGCCGCAGTCAAATGACTGAAACAAGTAAAAGAGAGAGAACAATTTACCTTCTTGATCTCCTTGATATAATGGCTAAATCTCCAAACCAACTTGTAAAGAGAGTGAAATAATGGATTATGTAATTCTAGATACACTATGTCCAAGTGAATGTTGGAATGATTTTGGCTTGGAAAGCCTTTGATCATAAGTCTGCACAATTAGCCATCCAAAGCTA
Source organism: Octopus sinensis (assembly GCF_006345805.1). Lineage (NCBI taxonomy): Eukaryota > Metazoa > Mollusca > Cephalopoda > Octopoda > Octopodidae > Octopus > Octopus sinensis. The sequence continues at coordinate 170,338,450 of NC_042997.1, forward strand.
AACAACACCAACATATTTGTTACTTCTTACATTTACAGAAGAGCAAAGACTATAAAGATTTATATAAGAAAGATATGTAAAGTATCAACGCTCTCACTCTTGAGATGAAAATCAAAATTAATCCCAGTGGAGTTTGAAACCAGAATGCAAAGAACTGTATCTAGAATATCATAGAATATTTTGCCCAGTGCTCTGCTGATTCTGTTATTCACTGTTTCCTCAACATCGTATTTTAGAGCTAAATGCTGAGAATGTTGCAGTTTTAACTACCAATGGAAATGATATGTAGTCAGACAGCCTATTAGAAACAACAACCAAAGTTTCTTCAAATCACACCCTACCATAGTTAAAAATAACAGATCATTGGATAAGATGGTTCTTGAAACAGTCAGTGGTTAAAAAAACAACAACAAAAAAAAACAGAAAGTCAGTCACAGCTGGAATGACGTCGATGATGGACGAAGACACACGGCTGTGCAATTAAGCATGCTCTACAACCAAGCAGTACTAGGTTTAATTCCAGTGCTTGTCTTCTACTGACCTTGGGTTGACCAATATTTTGTGAGCGAAGTTCGATGGATGGAAATTGCAAAAGCCTTGTGTATCTTCTTCAATGAAGAGCCTTGCAACGTTTGTTCTCCACCGAGCTGCTGTTACTCCCTTGTCACCCTTGCTGTCAGAAATGCAGCAAAGTCGTTGGCTGGTTGGAAACCTGTAACCAAAGACGCTTTGTTCACCAATTGCGATATAAAATAGATAAATAGGTTTTCTTGACCGAGGCTGAGCTGGGGTTAAAGAGCAACTACTAAGCTGTTACTTTAACAACTCGATTTTATTCGGGATTTGGTCATCTTCACATTTGCTCAACAAATGACATTCGATTTTTTGATTAAAAAAGAAAATAAATTATACTAAGGGACATAATTACGAAGTGAAGATTACATTGATCAAAGGGAGACAACTTTGGATTCTTTATTTTCGACGTAAACAATTTTTGAGATGTAGTTAAAATCTTAATTCAACTCGGATCGAGAGAAGTCTATAATAATAATAATAATAATAATAATAATAATAATTGTGTACAGTGCTCAGGTGCACTACAACTCATCTAAAGTGTATATATAATCAGGTGTAGTTTCGACGGATTTCGGGAAGCATGAGGGCCTTAAAGGATGCAGTCAACAACTGACGCAGGCAGTTTGTTCCATGCTTCAGCAACTCTGAGCGTGAAAAAATGTTTCCGAAAGTCATGGGAGCTGTACTGTTTTCTGACTTTGTAGGCATGTCCACGTGTGTTAGACACATGGAGATCGAAAAGGTGTTCAGTGTTGTTGTTGGTGAGGTGGTTGATAACCTTGTGGGTGTTTACCAAGTCCGTCGCCAGACGCCGGAGCTTCAGTGAATCCATGCCCAGGGAAACAAGGCGCTCAGAATATGGTAGGTGTCTGATGGAGGGTATGCGTTTGGTTGCACGTCTCTGGACAGATTCCAGGAGGTCAATGTTCTGAGCAAGATAGGGATTCCAAACTGATGATGCGAATTCCAAGTGTGGTCGTACCATAGCTGTATACAGTTTTAAATAGATGGCTGGAGAGCGGCTAACAAAAGTCTTGCTGAGTGATGCCAAGACACCCTCGGCCTTCTTGACAATTTTAGAGATATGCTTTGTCCAAAGCAATTTAAAGGCATTCCAGCAATGAGCATCTTGTCATTTTTTTTTATTATCATTTTTCGAGAACTGTGTACCACAAGTCACATTATTCAATGCGTCAATTTTTAAAACTGTAGGGTGTAGTTTGAAGGAGATTTGGCTACTGCCTCTAGCTTAGTGATCTTTTCGTGAAAATTTTCGTTGAGGAGAAAGGAAAAGTGATTTTAATGGTTTTTGTAGAGGCATTAGCCATGTAAATGAAATGAGAGTTTTACAGTATTTGGTAGCATATAAGACGCACTTTTGCATAAGACATGCCCCTACTTTTGTGGAAAATCATTATTTTTGTGGGATGAGTTGGGAGACAAATTAAATCCGTAATACAGTTGCATTTGGCGCATAGCAATTCTTTGTTACATTTAAGAATAAAAGAAAAAAAGCATGTCTCATACACCGACTTATACAGTAACTGAGAATCGAAAGAGGGTAGTGGATTTGGTTCAGTGAGAACTTACCAAAAATTAATTATACACAACGTGTAATTGGCGACATATCGATTTAGGCGTACACAGTAGGAGTGGCGGTGTGGTAAGTAGCTTGCTCACCAACCACATGGATTCCACATATATATATATATATATATATTATATATATATATATATATATATATATATATATGTATGTGTGTGTATATGCATGTGTGTATATGTTTGTGTGTCTGTGTTTGTCCTCCCAACATCGCTTGACAACCGATGCTGGTGTGTTTAGGTCCCTGTAACTTAGCGGTTCGGCAAAAGTCACCAATAGAATAAGTACTAGGCTTATAAGTCCTGGGGTCGATTTGCTCGACTAAAGGCGGTGCTCCAGCATGGCCACAGTCAAATGACTGAAACAAGTAAAAGAGTATACATTATCAAAAAATCGCAGCTTCACATCCTGCAACGCTGTAAATCCAGTCGAACCAATAAATGCAGGATTTAGCTCCCTGCTAACGATATAAGCATGACTGCATTTCGCATCAAAAACCAATGAGTTTCTCTTATATCTACTGCAGTATTTGTTCTAACAAAAAATCCACATTTTCGTGGGGATGAACATTGCCTCTCGGTATTAATAGTCTCTGTCGCTAATATATACTTTTAACAAGCACAATGTGAAATGTTTATCGAAACATGAGCCAAGGAGAGTTCTTCTATGTGGCTTCTTGATCAGTTAGAAATAGCAGTCAAATCTCCCTCAAATTACAACCTACCTATTTCTTTACTACCCACAAGGGGCTAAATACAGAGTGGACAAACAAACGGATTAAGTCGATTATATCGACCCCGAAAGGATGAAAGGAAAAGTCGACCTCAAATTACAACCTACCGCCATAAATGTAGAAGTGCGAAGGTTAGAAAACATCTTTGTCAGTCAAAATTGACCATGCATCTGAAGGTCTGGGTAAGACTTTTTTTCAACAACAACAACAACAACAACCTTCCCTGAAAGTTGTTAGTGCTTGAACTTAGAGGAAGAGAACAGATACCGCAAAGTAGTCATCCGATTCCCTACTTTAACCTTGTTGGAGTTATTAGTTATGCGTACAAGCTTGTGTCTACTCACTCGAGATAATAAGTGAATAGCTTAAAGTGCTGCGCAGTCAATCAAATCCGGTGTATATGGTTGTCAAAGAGTTTCCTAACTATGCTTTCATTCCTGGAGAATATAAAGTTTGAGGTACAAACAGACTGATGGTTAACGTTTAAATCCTTTTGATCAATGAAGGCCTAGCTGGAGCTACACAACAGCGGCCGGGAGATAATTCTGCAGCTTTGCAATACATTGTTTAAATCAATATATTCTGAGGATACGATCCACCAAAACGGATTGACGGATTTTCGGAATATCTGTCACATACACATAAGTCAGAATTTCTTCTGTTTTTTCCAAACACCGGGTAAAGAGCTTTAAAAAAGAAAACTCCGAACAGCAGCCGCCACCGAGATTTTTTTTCATCATGTTATATCGTATTCCATATTCTGAAACACTTGCAATCAGTATTTTCAGAGAAAAAAAAAAAAAATCGTAAACCTTCTCCTCGCCCTTCGTCGCACTTTTCTCAGGTCAGGCGCTGTTGCAGCAGCCGGTATCTGCTCGGTATCTGCACCACAACTTGTCAGAAAGTGCGTATAAAGTATATGCAGTAATGTACAAATGTCTGGAAAGCGAACAATGTATGAGTCAGATACATGCTCTTCTGAGAGAAGGACCGTTGAAGTTTCTTCATCTGAAAACAGCTCCCACTTATTTACTTTAACCATAGAAGAGCAATTTAGGGCGAAATTCTGTTTTAAGCACCACATATAACCCCTCATAACTTTATTTTTTGTAATTTTTCAGAAATTGTTTTGCAAATTTGTGTTCTACACGCGAGAGTTCATACGATTAAGCCAAAAAAAAAAAAAAAAAAAGAAATAGCTTACAAACTACAGAATGTTCTCAAGAAAGCCAAGAGAAAAAGATGTTTTATTTTACACATTTTACCAGGATACGAAGAGTTTAAAAGTGTTTAGTTACAAAGAAATTATTTTAGAAATCTGCCGGTCAAAGTGAAAAGATCCAAAAAAAGTGTGATTTAGGGGTGATTTAGCTGTTTTAGCATATCTCACAACCACCTTATACCTTCTTCGTTTCTGTGTCACTGTGACATGTATTGATATCTTTCAATATTTTTCTTCCCGTAAACGCATTTAATGGAATGATGATGTACCCAAGGACAGTCCATTGCTAGGATTTAAGCAAAAAATTCGGACCGTCCATATTTTAAACTCTGATTAAAAGAAAAAAATTGAAAAGGAGTGAAACTTTTAGGATTTAAGGATGGGAGGGATTAACAATGAATTCTTTTCATCATCGTATGAATTCTCGTGCATAGAACACAAATTCGCAAAATTTTTCTGAAAATTCCTCAAAATAAAACAGTAGGAGGGGTTGTGGAGTGATTAAACCAGATTTCTGTCCAAATTAGATATGTTAACACCAGTCCTGCAAATTTTATTGAAAGTATAACGATTATTTTAAAGGACATGACATGGCAGACACCCATAAAATTATCAACCATCGTACAAACAGTGGCTTTGGGCGCCTTTTCAGGCTCCACCCATCAAACACCCGTGGACATATTTACAAAGTAAGAAAACAGCACAGATCCCATGACTTCAGGAAACATTTTTTCACGCTGAGAGTTGCTGGGGCGTGGAGCAAATTGCCGGCGTCAGTTGTTAGTTGTCAGAGCACTGCATCCTTCAAAACTTCCGTGCTTCCTGGGATTCGCCAACGCTGCACTTGATTTTCTCCCCTCCGTGCACACGCGGGCATGTGTCTGACTCGTGCATTGTTCGCTTTCCAGACATTTCTACATTGCTGCATGTACTTTGTATGCACTTTCTGATGAGTTGTGGTGCACCTGAGCACTGTATACAATTAATTTCATTATATCATTATTATATCATATCTAGAGAAAGAAAAAAGAAAAAAATGTTTGCCGCCTTTATGTGTACTTCAGCCATTGTAATATATATATATATATATGGAAATGTTCAACATGTAGGATAACGAACTCAGTAACATTTACGCTTATAGCAAAATCGAAGTTACCATTAACTGCAATTTTAAATATTGCATTTCACTTTGGCTCTGAGATGTCAGTCACATCTTATATTGGAAGGACTGTCAGGCGTTAGACAAATTACAAGTCTATCAGAAGAGACTCAGAATATGGAAAATGACGGACTTATATGTGACACCAGTTCCGAAAATCTACCATCGGACTTGCTCTACGTTTCTCGAAAAAAAAACGTATCTTAAATGGCACCTATAATGCTATAATAGTTTAAAAAGGATATTGTAATTATGTTTTAAACGTATATTTTCAAACGTTTGTATCTTCTTGCAGTTTCATGTGCACACGGATATGGAAAAGGTTAGTATTTATCATATATTATTTGAACTTCTAATATAATTTCCAAGCTTCAGTCATGTTTGGCCAATATGAACAGTGCAGAGTCTAGAGCAATGGTTCCCAACTAGGCACCTGCCATATTCTGAACGCCTTACTTCCCTGGGCATGGACACATTGAAACCCCGACGTCTGGCAGCTGACTTGGCAGACACCCATAAAATTATTAACCATCTTACAAACAATAACTCTGAGCACCTTTTCAAACTTCACCTGTCTAACACCCGTGGACATGTTTACAAAGTCAGAAAACAGCACAGCTCCCATGACTTTCGGAAACATTTTTTCACGCTAAGAGTTGCTGAAACATGGAACAAACTGCCGGCATCAGTTGTTAGTTGTCGGAGCACTGCATCCTTCAAAACTTCCATGCTACCTGAGATTCGCCAACACTACACCTGATTTTCTCCCCTCCATACACATGCAAGCATGTATCTGACTCATACACTGTTCACTTCCGAGACATTTGTACATTACTTCATATGTTTTATACGCACTTTTGACAAGTTGTGGTGCACCTGAGCACTGTATACAATAATTTCATTATTATTATAGGTCTATATAATCCCTGGGGATCCATATAAGACGCAATAAAAATGGTAAAATGGGAATCCACAGTAATATTTTAAGGGTCAGTGAAAAAGTTTTGCTTTAGATGTATTTATTGCAAGAAATAACCAGGTTTTTTTCTCTAACATTTTACGTAGTTCAATTAACACAAGATTCCTGAGATTCGCCAACACTACACCTGATTTTCTCCCCTCCATACACACACAAGCATGTATCTGACTCATACACTGTTCACTTTCCAGACATTTCTACATTACTGCATGTACTTTATATGCACTTTCTGACAAGTTGTGGTGCACCTGAGCACTGTATACAATAATTTCATTATTATTATTATTTATCATAATGTGTGAAACAAAAACAAAAACACCTAGGAATTCTGGAAGAAGCGTCAATAAAACTTGTCTTTAAACATCGAATAGCTATGGGGATCCACCAGAGTAAAAGAGTAGTTAAAAAGAGGTCCATCGGCAAAAATGGTTGAGAATCATTGGTCTACAGTGGTTTGCGAGCTGGCGAACGGGGGGGGGGGCAGAGGACTCGGAAAATTCACACAATCAATCTCACAGGATCCGAAAACTCAACGTTAACACCAGTTCACAAAAACGAAAAAAAAAAAAAAATAGTGTAATAGGTGTAAAACAACAAGTAGTAAACGAATATGAAAATATAAATGCGCGCTGGCGAACTAGAGTGGGGGGGGGGGAGGAAGGAGGACCAGGACAATTCACACGATCCGATTTTTTTCCCCAAAGAAAATGGATATTCTTCCCAACAACACGGTTCCGGGTTCAGTCCCACAGCGTGGCACTTTGGGCAAGTGAATTTTCCGAGTCCCCCCGCCCGTTTGCTCGGGTCAAACACTGGAGTTTGACGTAAAGTTGATCTGAACAGGATTTGAGTCAGAACGTAAAAAAAAAAAACCCGAAAAAAAACATACTTTAATACTACAAATACTTATTTCTTTACTGCCCACAAGGGGCTAAACAAGGACAGACAAACGGATTAAGTCGATTATATCGACCCCAGTGCGTAACTGGTACTTAATTTATCGACCCCGAAAGGATGAAAGGCAAAGTCGACCTCGGCGGAATTTGAACTCCGAACGTAGCGGAGCGCTAACGTTTCTGCCAGTTCGCCGCCTTTTACTACAAATACTGCAAACCGCTAAACATAGTGAGAAGGAAACTCAGTTTGAAGTAAATCCATAGAGCAAGTTCTTGCCGTGGCCGAGAGATATACATAACAGTTCAGAGAAATACCATTCTAAGATTCAGAGTTCAATCCCTACAAAAGGTGGCATTTCAAAACAGCTGAAGGATACCTAGGAGTCATGATGTAGGTAGGCCTCAGCTTCTTAGAGCGTAAAGAACTAACGGACTGAAGCATTTGCTTGACGGGTAGTTCTTCCTCTGAAGATTTTTCCTGTTGTCTGCTCGACTTATACAGTGAGTTTTCATCTATTATGAGCTATTTTGTTTATCATTCGATGCAGTAAGATGTGAGGGAGATAACTTCGCACTTAGCTTTACAGCGCATGTGCTGTTTATGTTAGTTTGCCATAGTAGTGTGTGTCTGTTGTCAAGGAAGCCAACGATGAAGGTTCGTTGCTGAGTTTGAAACTTTTATATTTTGATTCACTTTAAAATATTACTTTTCGATTCCTTGTCTCATCCCAATTTTTTTCTGGCATCAATTTAGAGAATACAGTTATTTCATTATTTCAGTAGACTTTGTTTTGGTTTGGTTATTGATATATATATATAATATTTTAAATCGTGATGATAATAATAAATAGTAATTTACCTGTTGCTCTTTCAAAACAGACGCAATGAAACTGAACTGCTACAAATGTCTTTTATAATCTTTTGTGCATACTTATTGTAGTCTAATTTCTTAAACTCTCTCGTTTCTTCCCTCTCTTTATACAAAATGAAAATGTAATTAAACACGAGGATCGTATGTATGTATGTGTGCGTGTGTAAAAGGGATTAATAAATCCAGTCAGATATCTAGAAAGCACTCAGTGTTAAACGAACTTGGTTAACTATATCAAATAATCGGACACCAAAAAATTCAAATAGAATTAATATCCAAAGTAATTCCTCGTGTATGACAAATAAACCCAAATAACGTTCTGAAGAATTTGAAGACATCTAGAGTAATTTGACAACAAGAATAGAGAAAATCACATCATTAATTGATGATTATTCCATATATTACCGACGATCATTTCTACTGCGCCAGCATATTTAGAAGTAGAAAATACCAGTCAAATCAATATATCTGAAGATTTATGCTAACACAATGTTATCAAAGTAACCCCACACGAGTAAAATTCAAAGTGAACTGAGATAATATGTCCAATACGTGAAGGCATACAAAAATAACGTTAATATATATATATATATATATATATATATATATATATATAATATATATATATATATATATATATATTTTTTTTTATTTTATTATATAGAAGGAGCTTCTATATATATATAAAGAAATACTGAAAAACCACACTGAAACCTAGATATACACAAGCACGCTAATAGAATGAAAGAATTAAGATGAAAAAACTACTGCAATTAAAAAAGTTGGTCTCACTATCACCTGTATTTAATACTCAATGTAGGTAATAGTCAACTTATGAACGTACACTTAAATGCATACACTCACTCAATGCACACATACACAAGCTGTATTATGCTCATACATATTTCCAATATATTCCGTATTTGCCCTCCTATACTACTGGACATAACTCTTTCTCCCTTTCTTGAAATCCATTATTCTCTTAACATTTCTATCTTGACTATTCATCACTCATGATCTCTCTTAGAAATTATCCTTCTGTATTACTAACCACCACTTCTGTTCCCTCAGGTCACCGATTATTGACATCTATCATGCTATCTAGCTGTCAACTATTTCTACAACAATTCTATTATTCTCTCTCTCTTTCTCCAGCAAACATGTTGACCATAGGCTATTACTGCCTTTTTGCCGGTGGCATGTAAAAAGCACCAACCGATCGTGGCCGTTGCCAGCCTCGCTTGGCACGTAAAAAGCATCCACTACACTCACAGAGTGGTTGGCGTTAGGAAGGACATCCAGCTGTAGAAACACTGCCAGATCAGACTGGAGCCTAGTGCAGCCTCCTGGCTTCCCGGACCCCAGTCAAACCGTCCAACCCAAGCTAGCATGGAAAACGGACGTTAAACAATGATGATGATGATGATCTTGCTATAACTGTGCCTCTTTATCATTTCTAGTCCTCTCACCACCGCCATTTAGCCTTCTTCCATACAAGCATCCCAACTCTTTCTGTTTCCTTACTCTTTACTTTCTTTCTTCTTCTGCTATCATCTTCTCTTCTGTCCACTCTATTAGTTATGATGCTCTGAATAGACAGAGATAATGTTATGTAGAGAGGATTCTATTGTTATACTGGTTGAAATGCAAATTCAGTAGTGCTGGTGCCATGAATGAATGCACCCAGAGCATTCTGTTAAATAGTTGGCGAACAAGTAGAAACATTGTCTTGTCAAAGACATAACAATCTCTTATGTGTCAGTGCCACGATAAAATGCTTTCAATATTCTCTGTAAAGTGATTGGTGTTTGAAAGACTATAGAAACCTTGCTGCCAGAAATAAAGCACCAACAAGACTTAGTTCTTCAAATTGTCTAAGAACACAGTGACTCTGAATAAAAATAGACTTAAACAGAAGACTGAGTAGTTTTCCTTGGTCAAGGTGAGTGTGTGTTAAGAGTTGTTTTCAGGGTATTGAACCTTGCAAAGGAGATGACGAATGCAACAAATGTGGAGTTGTGTTGGAAAGGACATATCCAACCCTTTCGAGCATGGAAAAGTGGATGGGGAAATGATGATATAGTTAAATACGCGATGATTCTATTTTTACTACATAAGTTTACATATATTATATTATACCTTGATACAGTGTGAACTGAGATCTCTGCTGATATTAAAATAAAGTGTTAAGCAATTGTGGTATGCAAACTAGAAGCTCCAGTTCTTTGTAGCTTCTGTATTTGTTGAGTATATAAACAGACTGGATGCTTATTTCTCTGGGATTGGTCAAATGATACAGACACCTGATGAGAACTTAATAAGGTTTGAAAATTGACTAAGGTTGTTCATAATTTTTTCAATCTATGGAGAAATAGTTAAATTTTCCATGTTTGTAGTTTTACTACATAGGTTTACACAACACACAACTATATATATATATATTATATATATATATATATGTGACTGATAGCCAGGTCTAATATAATGTAATAGGACTTGCAACTGAAAATTCAAGATATACAAACAGTAATATTTCTATTGTAGAGTATATAGTAAGCAAAAAACAAGGATATGTGGGAGGGAAAGTGTTTCGATATTTTCTGAGAGGTTACAGCTGTTTCATAATCTACTCACATCCTTAACCTTGATGCAGAGAAATATTTCTATACATACATGTGTATATATACATATAAGCAATACATTCATACAATGATGTACAGAAGAGAGAAGATGATTCTTTAAGCTGCATTATGGAGTAATCCATCTAGACTCATTCATTTATACATAATATAGCACGGATAAAATTGGCAAAAATTAGTAACCCAGATTATAATCAAAACAAGCCAAACAACTATTAACGTCAAGAGGAGACCTGCGTGGAGTAGGTAATGATGGCAGTGATAAACAAAATCAAGTGAATTTTAAAGGGAATGTATATGTCAACAGTCGGGGTAGGAGTAGTCCTGACAGATACTCAGATTACAAAAACTATAAGCACTAAAACATACATGCTTGAAAACCTACAAAATGCTCAGCTTACCAATGTGTACTGGCACTGACTGACAGGAGAACTATTACCTTGTTTGGAAACTGGTGAGTGTTGGCTACAGAAAGGGTATCTGGTTGTAGAAAATGTGCTTCATTGATTTACATCTGACCCATGACAACATGGTAAGTTGATGTTGAACCAATGATCATGCATTTTGAGGACATTAGCATCAATGGTTAAAGGTTTTCAACAGGCCAATCATAGATGTGATATGAAGACTTGTTCGCTGAATTTCTAGTGATAAGGAATGTTTACAATTTGAGTGCTATAAATGCCACAAGTCATTTTTATTCTACTCACTGGTTTATATGCCTTCTTGCTGATGTGAATATTTTTCTCAATTACATATATACATATGATGGGTTTACACATAATTTCTCTCTACCAAATTTTGTTCATCGGTTAACCTAAGGCTGTGGTAGATGACACTTGCACAAAGTGCTATAGAATGACTGAACCCCAAACTGCCTGTTTGTGAAGCAAACTTTTCAACCTCACAGCCATACCTGCACAATCTATTACATGAAGATGACATTTTCAAGGTACCTATAGTCATCTTGATGTAGTCCATCCCTTCAATATGTACTTATTGAGGGATTTCAACTCAGTCTACACATTAATGAATTGCTAATAGTACAGTGTTCAAGGGTACTGGATTGGCAAAATGCCGTTCAATATTTAGTTAGGACTCTTTATATTCCATGTTCAAATCTCAAGGAAGTTAACTTTACCTTTCATTCCCCCAGGATTGATTAAATAAAGATATCATCAGTTAGACACTGGGGTTATTGTTAACAATTAACAAGACCCCCCACTCCTCACAAAATTTCAGGCCTTGTTCCCTTATTAGCAACATTTACACAGTGCTCAGTACATACTTATGATACGTATGAAGAAGATCATGGAATGAGTAATTGATAAAGAGAGAAATGCCAGTAACAAGATACTACAAGACATATCGACTCTGGATTTGGTATTGTATTATATTTTTTTTTATTGTTAGATATACTTTGTAATATTACATTATTTTCAATTTAATCATGTGTTTCTGTTGGTTTTTTTTTGCAGGATTTATTTTCTATACCAAAAGAACAAACTGGAAATGGACCCATCCAATTTTGCTGGCAGAGAGTTAATGGAAACTACCTAGTTATTGCTGGGTATATGTTCAAATTTTCCTTCTTTATAAATTTTAGTTACAATTTTTACAAAAGCACATTGAAAACAATAATAAATAAATCATTATTTGCATGGTGAATAAATAATGATCTATTATCAGTTGACGGATTTCAGTATGGCACAGGAAACAGTTTGTTTGCTTGAATTATAAACAAAGCCATTGGTGATTGTCAGATGCATTTATTTGGGCACTTCTGGCTGATGAGACACAACATGTTGAAATACCAGTGTCCTGGAATCTCTTGCGCTGATGAATGAAAGGTTTTATGAACACATAGTCATCGTAAAGGAAGAGCAATTCTGTGACAAACAGAACAGCTGTTAGCATGTTTGCCTTTGAATCTGCTGGAATGTATCAAAAGAATAAATATGCAAGTTATCAAATAATATAAATGTTGGCTGTAAAATAGTTTCTTAAAAAAGTTGTTTAATGACATTGTGATCAAGCACCCTAATAGCAACATTATTAACTTTAAAATATATGTTAAATTTTCTGTTGGTTAGACTTTAAGCTTAGCTTATGAATACTTTTAGAGGTCTTTGATGAGTTAATGCTAATAAGAATATAACTTTTTAGACTCTTAATTCTAATCTTTAAAAATAAATCATTTTTCAGTATTTACATCTACATTCTGTTAAGTGGTTGTCATTAGGAAGGCCATCCAACTGTAGAAACTGTGCCAAAGCAGGCACAGAACTTAACAGAGCCCTCTGGCTTGTCTGATCTTTCAAGTATCCAATCCATGTCAGCATGGTTAAAAAAAAGGGTGTTAAATGATGATGGTGATGACATTTTGATTGGTTTGATCTCTGACTGTCATTGAGTGTCTTATTCCTGGATATATATGTTGTGCTGGACTGGATTTAAATTAGCAACATTTCATTTTGAAACTAATGACTATAATGCTTTTATCCACTGTGTTACTGGCACACTGACTAAAGATGAGGGTAACTGTCCTTGAATAACTTGTTTTGACAAGAGTATTGGTGACTTGCATTAAAAAAATGTAAACAAATAGTACTCATTAGGCATTCATTGGAGAGTAACATATCCAGGCTGTCACACTGCACTCATTAACCAATCTGTTCCTGTCAAGCCTTCTCCAAACTCGTCTTCCTCCACTCTTCTCACTGCAGTACTACCTATGCAGCTGCTGTAGAAATGGGATCTTTTTGGTTTGAACGGCAGTTTTTAACATAATTTCTAGGTAACTAAAAAATTTTAAACTTCGTATACTGGCAGAATGTGTTTATAAAACATCTTTTTCTCTTGGCTTTATTGAGAAAGTTCTATAGCTTGTAAGATATTTGTTGTTTTTTTTCTTCAATTTCTGCAATTTCAACCAATGAAATATGTCTATTGAGGTAAAAAACATTCTATGCCGTATGAATATGTCCCTTGTTTAAGAAACAGATTGGGTTTACTTACATTTGTGAAGAAAAAAAGATACCCTTCCCCCACCCCTAACCCTAATCCTAAAACAGATTGAAATGCAATAGATCGATACTAGGGTCATAATTATGGGCGACAATTTCATATGACACCACTAGAAAAAACTGCCGTTCAAACCGAAAAGATCCTAGAAATGTACATATTTCATCCCCCTTTTGTGCTACCAGTTATCCTTCTTCTTGGAATCATTTCCTTTGTCACCTATCCCCTATTCTGAAAATCATCCCTTACTACTGTATTTTCCACTGAACACCCTCTCATATCTGCCATTATGGTCCATCGCTCACCTTCACTTGTCACTCACTACATTCACCCCTCCAAACCTCTGATCTTAGTCTTTGTCACTATGCACCTCTATCTCACTCCTCCACTCTTCCTATCATCACTCTATTTTCTTTCATCTTCCTTCCAAGCTGAGAGTGCTATTGACTATGCTTCCACTCATGTTCACCATTCACTGCATTTACCTGTATCCCTATCTCTATCTCTCACTCTTCTTTTATATTTTTGTGAACTTAACCCTCCACCTTGCCTGATCTTCTGTTCCTGTTCTCTCTTATATTCAAGTTGATGGATGATGAATCCATGTAGAATTATGTATCTTACTTATTGCTATGTAATCTAGGATAAGTCTCTCAGTAAATTTTGGCTTATGTAAGAAAAAAACATATCTGTGTATGAGTATTACTTTCTTACATGTATAAAATTTGAGTTTACCAAGATTCTCTGAATTATTTCTACAAAATCTGATGTTTTTGTTTTTCAGTGTAGATCAAGTTGTACGGATATATGATCGACATGGCGTGCTAAAGAATTCCATAAATCTACAAGGGTAAGAATTACTTTTCTTTATGTTGTTTTCCTTTTTCTTTTTCTTTCTCCCCTTCTCTCAATCTGAGTTACTCTATTTGATATAAAAAACAGTTCTTAAAATTTAAGTTTGTGTGCCTTTAAGAGTGGCAACTTCTGGTTTTGGACAGAACCAAACAAGATCCTTACTGAAAGAAATGACAAGTGTGTTGGAAGGTTATGAAAGAAAGGCGGCGAGCTGGCTGAAACGTTAGCACGCTGGTGAAATGCGTAGCTGTATTTCGTCTGCTGTTACGTTCTGAGTTCAAATTCCGCCAAAGTCGACTTTGCCTTTCATCCTTTCAGGGTTAATAAATTAAGTACCAGTTACGCATTGGGGTCGATATAATTGACTTAATCCGTTGGTCTGTCCTTGTTTGTCCTCTCTGTGTTTAGCCCCTTAAAGAAATAGGTTATGAAAGAAAGAAATCAAATTCCAACACAGTTCTGTCTTAAAAATATCTTGCCTGGAACATTAGTTAAAACTCACTTGCATGCAAACTTATTTTACCAATTTTATTTGACCTAATACTTATGGATTGTGGAAAATAATTATTTCTTGAAGAGAAGGATTAGATTAATGGAATTGTCATGGAAATTAATCAAGAGATTAGTACAACAAATGCAATGTAGTTAAAATTGCAAGCTTGTAGCTAATTTTCCCCTCAGTATGTGGGATCACAATAGCTACAAAACATCTGTTGATTTTGAAATAGGGTTTTGAAAGAATCCTTATCATCATCATCATTGTTTAACATCCGCTTTCCATGCTAGCATGGGTTAGACGATTTGACTGAGGGCTGGCAAACCAGATGGCTGCACCAGGCTCCAATCTTGATTTGGCAGAGTTTCT
This sequence comes from Octopus sinensis, assembly GCF_006345805.1. Classification (NCBI taxonomy): domain Eukaryota; kingdom Metazoa; phylum Mollusca; class Cephalopoda; order Octopoda; family Octopodidae; genus Octopus; species Octopus sinensis. Next base: position 170,353,872 of record NC_042997.1, read on the forward strand.
ACAGCTGGATGCCCTTCCTAACACCAATCACTCCGAGAGTGTAGTGGGTGCTTTTACATGCCACTGGCATGAGGGCCAGTCAGGTGGTACTGGCAACGGTCACGGAAAATTGTGTTTTTTATTTATTTATTTATTTTTTATTTTATTTTTTTTTAATAATTATTATTATGATGTATTTTCAGTAATTTCATGCCAGTTTTTCAATGTACAACCAGGTACCTCTGTGTTTTTGAGGTATTTTTTCAGTATTATTTTTTGGAGTATTATACACTATACTGTGAGGGTTTCTCTTGTAATGTGAATGTACATGTTTGGCAGAGTGCCAGTGTTCTGAGAGAGAAGTTAGGCGAAAGAAGAATTGGTTGCTGTGTGCAAGAGAGGAGACTGTGCTAGTTTGGTCAAGTGCTGCAGATGGATGCTGACAGCTCCATAAAGAAGTGTTGATCTCTCAATGTGGATGGAACACGTGGAAGTGGGAGACTCAGGAAGACATGGGATGAAGTACTGAAGAATGACCTCAGGTAGCTGAACCTTTCAGGTGAGATGACAAAGGACCGAGATATCTGGCACCTGACCATACTCAAGAAGACCCATACCCTGCAGCAGAATAGTGAAGACTTTTCCTTCTGGTTGTGTAAACCACTTGTGGTGGTGCCATTTAAAAGTGGCTGTGAAGTGACACGTAGAAGCACCTGTGCGGCAACACATAAAAGCACCTGTGTGGTGTCACGTAAAAGCATTCAGCACACTCTGTAAAGTGGTTGGTGTTAGGAAGGGCATCCAGCTGTAGAAACCATGCCAAACCAGACTGGAGTCTGATGCAGCCCCCACCCCAGCTTTCCAGCTCTGGTCACACCATCCAACCCATGCTAGCATGGACAACGGACGTTAAATAATGATGATAATCTTTTCTACTCTAGGCTCAAGGCCCGAAATTTTGGGGGAGGGGGCCAGTCGATTCGATCGACCCCAGTATGCAACTGGTACTTAATTTATTGACCCCGAAAGGATGAAAGTCAAAGTCGACCTCAGCGGAATTTGAACTCAGAACGTAATAACAGACGAAATACTGCTATGCATTTTGCCCGGCATGCTAATGTTTCTGCCAGCTCGCCGCCTTGATGTTCCCTGTGTTGCTCAGTTTTTATGAACAATGTTTCAGTATTGTTATTTGTGTACAATATGTACTGTCAGCTTTTGAACCGAGTCATGTTTAGGAATATTTTTTTGGGATTGTGTGCCAAATTATAATATATGAAGCTGTACTGATACTTTTTCCATGATTTTTTTACATCATACACATTGCATCAGTTATTATCTGTATCATTTTTACTCTTACACTCCAGATATGGCTTACTTCTGTTTTGAGGTCCTTGTATTTTGTAGCTTTCCAACTTAATTCCATTGGCTGAATAACCGTCTCCTTCCAGAAATACCCTAAGATTTAATGACTCATTTGTTTTTTTTTCTACTACCAAAACTTCCAGTCTTGTCACCATTTATTTATCATCTCTCTTTCAAACTGTATACATACTCTACTACACAAATTCATGAAAGATCTGATTGTGATGCATCATATAATTTTTCTGTTAGCCCTAAAAAACTGCACTCAGATTTCTTGTTGGTTTCTGACTCTGTCTGTGATTCATTAGTGTATTAAGTTTGTCTATTGTACCAGTTCTTGCCTGATGCTTGTTTATCCAATTCTTATGAGAGTGTGTTGTTTGAGTCATACTATTAAAATGAAAACTCCTTTCTTAATATGAAGACTGTACCTAGGATTGCTATTTTTTGGGCTTTGCTGAGTTTGCACTCTGATACAGTTTTTATGTTTTTGTTCATATATTTTTTTCAACATACTCTTTACTTGTTGTGACTGTGGCCATGCTGGAGCACCACCTTTAGTCAAGCAAATCGACCCCAGAACTTATTCTTTGTAAGCCTAGTACTTATTCTATTGGTCTCTTTTGCTGAACTGCTAAGTTATGGTGATGTAAACACACCACCATTGGTTGTCAAGTGATGTTGGGGGAACAAACACAGACACGCAAACGCACACACACACACACACACACACACATATACATATATACGATGGGCTTCTTTCAGTTTCCGTCTACCAAATCCACTCACAAGACTTTGGTCGGCCTGAGGTTATAGTAGAAGACTTTTGCCCAAGGTGCCATGCAGTGGGACTGAACCCAGAATCATGTGTTTGGTAAGCAAGCTACTTACTACACAGCCACTCCTGTGCCAATGATACACAGGGATCCAATTATTATTGGTACTATTTTTCCCTTTCATAACCCATATCCTGCTTATTTCAATTTCAAGATCCTTATATTTTTGCACATAATGACCTCCTTCCAAGCAATATTTTGTTCAAGAAAATCAGATGTTTATCAAGAATTCAAATAATTTTGTTCCAAACTTTAATAATTATATCTGTATAGTTTGTCTTCATCTCCTTGTCAATCTGGACAGACATGTTCCACATAACATATTAATGTGATATAATCCTTGAGTATAATCCGCATTTTTTCCAAAATTTAAAGGTCAAAATCCCTAGTGCGTACTATATCATCATCATCATCATCATCATTTAGCGTCCGTTTTCCATGCTAGCATGGGTTGGACGGTTCAACTGGGGTCTGGGGAGCCCGAAGGCTGCACCAGGCCAGTCAGATCTGGCAGTGTTTCTACAGCTGGATGCCCTTCCTAACGCCAACCACTCCGAGAGTGTAGTGGGTGATTTTATGTGCCACCGACACAGGTGCCAGACGAGGCTGGCGAACGGCCACGCTCGGATGGTGTTTTTATGTGCCACCGACACAGGTGCCAGACGAGGCTGGCAGACGGCCACGCTCGGATGGTGTTTTTATGTGCCACCGACACAGGTGCCAGATGAGGCTGGCAGGTGCCAGACGAGGCTGGCAGACGGCCACGCTCGGATGGTGTTTTTATGTGCCACCGACACAGGTGCCAGATGAGGCTGGCGGACGGCCACGATCGGATGGTGTTTGTTACGTCCCCAAAGCACGGAGGCCAGTCTATGCGGTACTGGCTACGGCCACGTTCGGATGATTTTCTTGTGTGCCACCGGCACTGGTACCACAAAGATACAAATTCCATTTATGCTCATCTATTTTGATTTGTTTTGATTTGATTTGATTTTCACTTGCCTCAACAGGTCTTCACAAGTGTCACTTGCCTCAACAGGTCTTCACAAGTGTCACAAGAAGGAAGGTATGCACAGGTGGACTGTCTACGTCGCCGGGTCTTCGGATGGTGTCTTTTATGTGCCACCGACACAGGTGCCAGATGTGGCTGGCGAACGGCCACGATCGGATGGTTTTCTTGTGTGCCACCGGTACTGGAACCACAAAGATACAAATTCCATTGATGTTCATCTATTTTGATTTGGTTTGATTTTGATTTTCACTTGCCTCAACAGGTCTTCACAAGTGTCACGCGTGTCCTTGTGTGCCACCGGTACTGGAACCACAAAGATACAAATTCCATTGATGTTCATCTATTTTGATTTGGTTTGATTTTCACTTGCCTCAACAGGTCTTCACAAGTGTCACGCGTGTCACACACTTGCCTCAACAGGTCTCCACAAGTGTCACACACTTGCCTCTGCCTCAACAGGTCTTCACAAAGTGTGTCACACACTTGCCTCTGCCTCAACAGGTCTTCACAAGTGTCATAAGAGGGAAGGTATGCACAGGTGGACTGACTACGTCGCCGGGTCTTGGATGGTGTTTTTATGTGCCACCGACACAGGTGCCAGGTGAGGCTGGCGAACGGCCACGATCAGATGGTGTTTGTTGTGCCCACAGCACGGAGGCCAGTCGATGCGGTACCAGCTACGGCCACTTCGGATGGTTTTCTTGTGTGCCACCGGTACTGGAACCACAAAGATACAAATTCCATTGATATTCATCTATTTTGAGAGGTTAAAACTGAAAAATATTTTCTAAGCAATGTCTGGGTCTTTATTTGCTGTCCGGCAATGTTTATTCGGGCACAAAAATACCTTAACCCTTTTGTTACTATATTTCTGACCAAAATACACCCCTCATGAGGTTCAATTAAATTCTAAAATAATCATGAATCTAGGCTTGTTTCATTAAATAACTGTAACTTTTTTACTTATCAACATATTAATGTGATATTTGGAACATAATTAAAGAAAGGGTTCTTAATCAATTCTATTGCATAACTTTTGTCTCAAAGTGACTTTAATTACAGGTAAATCCAGGTAAATTGAGCAAAAGGTAAAAATATTAAAATTTTGTTTAAACATCACCATAGAAAATGAATCATCAGCTAATATTCAAATGGGTATGCAACAAAATTTTGATAAAGAAGAATTGTGCACATCACTATATCATCAGTTGAATTTAATGCACAACAGGTGTACCATAAAGGTGGAATAAAGTGAAATACTGGAATCCACTGTAAGTTTGACCGAAGTAAAGAAATCGGTCAAAAAATAATATACGGCCCTGGTTATGGTATGGAAGTGATAAATTCCAGACCACATCGTTCCCTAGGCCATGCTGACTAACATTATTTTCCCTGTATAAAAACTAAATTCACACAGTACCCAGTATTTGCTTCACAAATTTTCCGAAATTTGAACCCCCATTTTGTGTTTGTTTACAATCTGCGTAAGTTTGTTTCCGCATTGATCGCTTCAAACAATAACTTCCAGACCACATCATACCCTAAGCCATGCTGACTAACATAAGTTTCCCTGTATAAAAACTAAATCCACAACAGTACCCAGTATTTGTTTCACAAATTTTCCAGTTCGGAATCAATGTTTGATAACATTAAACTCCTATCCATTTTCAAAGTTGAAGAAAAATCGATGCCAAAAAAAATGTGGAAAAAAATCTCCCAAAATTCAGGGAATTAAAATTACACGTCGATCGTTGTACAAAACTGTAGATGAATTGTTTACGAAGCATAATCACGTGTTTTCACGAATGTACTAAAGAGATTTGCTCTGATATTCTCATTTAAATATGAATAGGTAAATTCGGGCGGGTTTGGGCGGTTTGGTCACATTAACCAAAATTTTTTTCGGGCGGCTTTGGGCGGTTTGGTAACGAAAAGGTTAAGCTAAGTCTGAAAGCAATGAAGTCATAAAAGAATCATCCATAACTTGCAGTAAACAACATTTATTAAAATAAAAGTATTCAGAACACAGAATAACATGTAACAAAAACAATTTACAAACATATTTACATTCCCATATAACAGTTAAGAACATCACCATTATTGTATTACACATGCGCAGAAGTATTTGTTCGACTAGGTGCTGCTGGCTTAATTACGCATGACTCAAGTTAGAGAAGAGGTGTGTATTATACACAAGGTTTAAGTTTTTCAGAGGTACAGCCCCCTAAAAATCCCCTGTGTATTATACTCAAGGGTGGACTATACTCGAGGATTTACGGTAATTATCCAAATAACTATACAACAAATCAATCTAATTAACATACCACTGACAAATCCTTAACAGTGATGTTGGATAGTGAATATAACTGCTGATTCAACATGTCAGAGCAGATAGAAATGTTTCAGTTAATTGTCTCATTGTACTGATTACATTAGCCTGCACTTAATGTTAGCTTCTTGTTTCACTAGTTTCTTCTTATTGTTATTTGTGGTTAGACATTTCATCCTGTACATCTAAAATCGTACTTTCTGATTCCGATTTTAGCTCAGAGCTTTTGAGCTGTTCTTAGCTTTTACTCTGGCTTACTTCTTCCTTTCTGTTGGGTCTTTCAGTGTATCAGCTATGGAGTGATTTTTCTCTCCAATTTATATTTTTAGCATATTTTGGAATTCTGTTTTGATTTTGTGTTTTGTTATTTTTAGTAATTTTTGTTGTTTTATCCTTATCTGAATCTATTTTTTTGTTCAGTTAGCTCTCAGCTTATACTTCATTTGATATATATATATATATATATAAAAATTTTGCAATTAAGGACAACTACTTAATAAGGAAAACTTAACAAGAAATTGTCAGGTAGATAGCGTAAAAACCTCATAAGAGAAAAAATTTCGAAAATAATTATTTCTTATTGAACATATTAATTTATATATAGAGGGCATAATTATACATACATGCCAGGAGGCATTATATATACATGCCGAACGCTAAGAGGGACAATCAGTCATTTCTACCAAAAATATTACTAATCCCACCGAATGCAATTTTTCAAAGTAAGACATTTAAAAATATAGGCCTGTATCACAGTGATTTCATACTTACGTAATCATCAGCAGGCCTGAATGTATTATAAATAAACAACGACCCTGCCTCGCTTAAGCCGAACAGCTAACTGATCAACATCAACGAAGCACATGGGTGAGTTTATATATATTACATCCGGGTGAATGGCAACTTTTACAAAATTGCATTTCGGGAGAGGAAAAGTTTTTTCGGAATAAAAATTTTGCAATTAAGGACAACTACTTAATAAGGAAAACTTAACAAGAAATTGTCAGGTAGATAGCGTAAAAACCTCATAAGAGAAAAAATTTCGAAAATAATTATGCCCTCTATATATATATATATATATATATATATATCTCATGCCAGCATGGAAGGCAGACGTTAGCACATATAAAAAAAAGGCACTGTGACACATACCAAGCAATTGGTATAAAAAATTTGTTTGTGAGGAGTGGTAGCTCCCCTTGTTCCCTTATTAGCTACACCACTGTCTAGGACCACATCATTCAGTGCATTGTACCTTTATAAAAATTTTGTTGTGGGATCTAAGGGTGATTCAGCTATCATTTTCAACAGGCTGAATGGTCACATAGAATCTTTGCTATTGGTTTGTTAGAATTTTGTTCTTGTAGGCAATAAAAAAAGGTAAAACTGTTCATTTAAATATAATAAGCCTAAATGTAGAATTTGGACTAACAGTACAAAATATACTGGAGTCTGAGAACTGTAACTTGCTATGTGGCTTGGATGTTGTTTAATCCCAAGTCATTTGTGGTTGAGTAAACCTGTGATCAAAAAAATTCTGTGGCCATACCATCTTTTGTTGAGACATGGTGTATTTAAGCTTGTAGGGTGTGATTTGAAGAAGCTTTGATTTCTATTTACAGTAGGTTAAACAATCATATAGAGTCTTTCTCATTGGTTCCTGTTGGGATGTTTTTCTAACATCTGAAAGCCTTACACTATCTGTTCACTGTGCTTTTTTTGCAAAAGTACTCAACTCTCAATGGCTCACTCCACTGGAAATACAAAATGTATCTGTGAATTGAAGATAGTTTGCTCACAGCACACCTGACACAGCATTTGGCAGAAGGTTACACATGTTAAGGCGGCAAGCTGTTAGAAACATTAGCATGCCGGGTGAAATGCTTAGTGGTATTTTGTCTGCTGGTACGATCTGAGTTCAAATTCCACCAAGGTCGACTTTGCCTTTCATCTTTTCGGGGTCAATTAAATAAGTACCAGTTATGCACTAGGGTCGAAATAATTGACTTAATCTGTTTGTCTGTCCTTGTTTGTCCCCTCTGTGTTTAGCCCCTTGTGGGCACTAAAGACATAAGAAGGTTACACATATATTTCTTGTTACATTTATCTTATTCCTTACTTTGCTTTGATAAAGGATCTGCCTGAAATGTCAATCTGCTGACTGACATTTATAGCATACATTTAACCCTTTAGCATTTAAACCGGCCATATCCAGCCCAAATATTCTACCCATTTTATGGTCAAACTGGTCAGATCCAGCTTCTCACACCTGTCTGACCATGTCATTCTTAAAATAAAACAATCACATCATCAAAACCCCGAAGCTATGAAGTAATGCATGACGAACTCAGAAGAATGTGAACAAATATGTGAACATTTGACAGAATAATAATAATAATAATAATAATAATAATAATAATAATAATGATAATAATAATGATAATAATTAATAATAATAATTAATAATAATAATAATAATAATAAATAATAATAATAATAATAATAATGATAATAATTAATAATAATAATAATAATAAAATAATAATAATAATAATAATAATAATTAATAATAATTAATAATAATAATAATAATAACAATTAATAATAATTAATAATAATAATAATAATAGTCATTGTCGTCGCTGCCGCTGCCACCACCACCACCACCACCACATCATCATCATCATTATTATTTAATGTCTGTTGTCCATGCCGGCATGGGTTGAATGGTTTGACCAGAGCTGACAAGATAGAATGCTGCACCAGATTCCAGTCTAATTTGGTATGGTTTCTATGGCTGGATGCCCTTCCTAATGCCAATCACTCTGAGAGTGTTATGGGTGTTCTTATGTGCCACTGGCATGGGTGCCATTTGCATGACACCAGTATCTGCCACAGCTGCAATTTTACTTGGCTTGATGGGTCTTCTTAAGCACTAGGTAATGCCTCTGTAAGATCCAACACTTGCTGAATGATAAAGGATTATGGCCTAGTGAATAGTGTACTATTGACTGGGTACGTTTTTTTTGTGATTTTTTGTGTTTTTTTTTGAATTTTTGTCTACCTGTTGTAACCTTTCACTTTATCTGTCTCTTATTTTCCCTCATTCTATTTGTGCTATTTCACCTATCAAATAAGCATCACAACCTGGACTCAATCAAACCAGCAAGGAAGAACCTCGTGGTTGCTTGACCTACTAGAGATAGCAGCCATCAAATTTCTATAAAATCATGCCTTGCTATCTTTTAAAAAGAATAAGGAAGAACATATTTGATAACGTAGTCACCGTCATGATGATAAAGATGATGATGACCATCATCACACCACCACCACCACCACCACCACCACCATCATCATTATCATTTAATGTCCTTTTTCCCTGCTTGCATGGGTTGAACAGTTTGACAGGAGCTGGCAAGCTGGAGGGCAGCACCGGGCTCCATTTGTCTGTTTTGGCATGATTTCAATGGTTGGATGCCCTTCATAATGTCAACCACTTTACAGGGTGTACTGGGTGCTATTTAAGTGGTGCCAGCATGGGTGCTAGTTACGTGACACTGGCACGGATACCTTTTACATGGCGCCAACAGAGGTGCTTTTTTACGTAGCACTGACACGAGTGCTGTTTTTGTGGTACTGGCATCGGTGCTGATGATCACAACATGAATGTCTTTCAATATAGGTCTGCTCAATCAGGGCTGAGTTAGAGGCGAAACAACAACAACCTGGTTTGAATTCTCTCTTGATGCAAATTCATTTTGCTTATACTCTTTCTCTTTTACTCTTTACTCTTTTACTTGTTTCAGTCATTTGACTGCGGCCATGCTGGAGCACTGCCTTTAGTCGAGCAAATCGACCCCGGGACTTATTCTTTGTAAGCCCAGTACTTATTCTATCGGTCTCTTTTGCAGAACCGCTAAGTGACGGGGATCTAAACACACCAGCATTGGTTGTCAAGCAATGCTAGGGGGGACAAACACAGACACACAAACACACACATACACACACATATATATATATACATATATACGACAGGCTTCTTTCAGTTTCCGTCTACCAAATCCACTCACAAGGCATTGGTCGGCCTGGGGCTATAGCAGAAGACACTTGCCCAAGATGCCATGCAGTGGGACTGAACCTGGAACCTTATACTTATGCTGCAGATGACTTTGAAAGAAGCATGAGAATGTTACAACTTCCCAGTTTTCCTCTTCTTCATAAAATATATAAATAAATAAATAAATAAATAAACAGACCCTAAAAACAAAATGCAATCGTTTTATTTTATTGTCTATTAAACTGTTATATTTTTTAATTTGATTTTCAGCCAGTGTACTGGAATGGATTGGGATCATGATGGAGATGTTCTTGCCATGGTATGTGATAAAGTCAGTACGGTATATCTGTGGATGTCTCACTCCAATGAGACTAGGAATATTGACAGTGGCATGAAGTAAGTATTCATATTAGTGTAGTGCATCATCATTATCATCATCATTATTGTAACATCCACTTTTCCATGCTTGCATGAGTCAAATGGAATTTGTTGAGGCAGATTTTGTATGGTTGGATGCCCTTCAACTGTTTCTTAGCAAGGAAATTTTTTCCCATAACCAGATATGTTTTTCATGGAAGACTGGAAATGAATGACCTTGCTTGTATGAGAAGGATGCTCATCAATTATTATTGTGATGTTTAGAGAAAGGTATACAGAAACACATATACACACACATACATACAGACATATATATATGTAAAATATTGGGTTACAAAACCCTTGGTTGGGAAAAAAGTATAAGGCTACCCTACCCATGCCATTCAATCCCACATTCCTGAACATAAGAAATATGGTCACTTTTGAAGAAGTTCATGACTGAGTTTATCAACCATTTCCTTAGTTGGAGCCAGTATAGCTCTTTCACATAGCCAGTTTACATCAGTGTAATTGACAATCATATATACACTGACACACACACATACACTCATAGACACATACATGCTCATATACAAAATGTGTCGTTGTTGTGGTATAAAATGTCATTTACTATCTCATATGTAAGGAAAGGCGCATGGCTCAGTGGTTAGAGCGTCGAGCTTACGATCGTGAGGTTGTGAGTTCGAATCCCGGACCGGGCTGCGTGTGTGTTCTTGAGCAAGACACTTTATTTCACGTTGCTCCAGTTCACTCAGCTGTAGAAATGAGTTGCGACGTCACAGGTGCCAAGCTGTATCAGCCTTTGCCTTTCCCTTGGATAACACTGGTGCCGTGGAGAGGGGAGGCCGGTATGCATGGGCGACTGCTGGCCTTCCATAAACAACCTTGCCCAGACTTGTACCTTGGAGGGTAACTTTCTAGGTGCAAACCCATGGTCAGTGTCATGACCAAAGTGGGTCACAACACAACAACAACATAAGGAAAATGGAAACACACACACTCTCACTGATACATACCCACTCATATACAAAATGTGTCGTCATCACGGTATAAAATATCTTTTACTATCTCATATGTAAGGAAAGTACAAACATACACACACTCACAAATGCATACACACTCATATACAAAATGTGTTGTGATGGTGGTAGTATAAAATTTCTTTTACTATGCTGTATATATCAAGCACACAAACGCACACACACGCAGACACATACACACTCATATATAAATGTATTGTGGTGGTGGTATAAAATGTCCTTTACTATGTCATATGTAAGGAAGGTGCAAATACACACACACTCACAGACACATACTCATATATAAAATGTGTCGTTGTTGTCAAGGTATAAAATGTCCTTTACTATCTCATACATAACGAAGTGCAAACACACACATACTCACAGACACATACAAACTCATATACAAAATGTGTCACCATTGTTGTGGTGCTGGTATAAAATGTCCTTTACTATGTCATACATATTGAGCATGCAAACATACACACGCTCATACAAAATGTGTCATTGTCATTGTTGTATAAAATGTCCTTTACTATTTCGTACATAAGGAAAGCGCGAACACACACACACTCACAGGCACATATACACTCGTATACAAAATGTGTTGTCGTTGTTGTGGTGGTGGTTAAAAATGTCCTTTACTATGTTGCACGTAACGAAGGTGCAAACACACACACTCATATACAAAATGTGTCGTCGTCATGGTATCTTTACTATCTTGTACATAACGAACGTGCAAACACACAGATACATACACACTCATATACAAAACGTGTTGTGTTGGTTGTGGTATAAAATCTCCTTTACTATAGTTGACTTTTAAATAAAATGTTATGTTGTTTTAATCCAAATGAAAATAAAAATTACATGTTGACACTCACAAGGTCTAATACTATTACCTTGTAAAATTTGCTTTGATTTGGTGGAGCTGTTTGAGAATGCATAGGGAACAGAGCAAAAATTTTATATATGCGTATACTAGCTGACATACTTGGTAATTCGTCGGAAAGCAGGGCTTATCCCTTGGTTCTGTCTGCATAATTGTTTCACTAATCCAGTAATGACAATACAAAGTATGTAGCCCTTAAAATGGTTTTTGTGTATTTATTGAGAATACGAAACTGTCTTACAAAGGATCTTGTTTTCAGGAATTCCCAATAAGTTATGAATAGCTAAATTGTGAAGTCAGTTATGTAATAACATGAAATTAGTTACCTGGTAGTAAGAATTCAAATAAAGTAGCCCTGAAAAGGGTTTTAAAGCATTCCCAGAGTATATAGAACATAGGAGGAAATACTAATAAAGTATGTATACTAAAATCATGAAGTATGTTACATAATAACAGGCTAATCAGATATGAGACAATAACAGTTCAAAGTAAATAACTCTGAAAAAGGCCTTTTGTGCATTCCTAGAGAATTTTACCCTCAGTGGGAATAGTGTTGGTATATTTGTGAATAAGTCACTAACGACATTGCGGAAAGAGGTGTATGACTAATGGAAGAATACAACAAACTGATAACCAATGACGAAGAGCAGAAACAATACCTTCTTAAAATTATTAAAAGCTACAGGTCGTCACTCTCAGACAAAAACAAGAAAACATTACTCTTTGCTTCACAAAAAACAAAAATAAACTTACATAAGTGGTTATGATATGCCTACTGGGGAAACTTCCACATAAAAACAGTTAACGCGATATACGCTGTACCTCACTATATGCTATGGTCTAGAATGTCATCGATTTTTTTCAAACTAGGTTAACTAGGTACATATGAAACCGGTTCCAGTGAAAATATCAGCAAAACTATTTTTGAGCACAAATTGATATAAATTTATTTTTAAAGCTTGGTAGCAACCTCTAATTTTCTCTTTTTCAACCCCAAATTTTGCATACAATGCTTTCTTAGGAATATGAATAAAATAGGAGGGTGTCTCCCTGAAAATTAAAAAAATAAATTTTTGATCCCTTTTTTTCATCACCATAGTATATATATGTATGTATGACTGATGTATATTGGTGCAAGATACAAGCATCATGGAGAAAATGGAAAAACTGGTACTTTATGAAGTCCTTGAGATAGTTTTTTGAACTGAGTTACAGATATTCCCTTGTTATACTTACCAACAGAAATGCTATGAACCAATGATCATCCTCTTGGAAATCTGAAACTAGTGATGGCATTGTTAAATATTTCATCATGTCTAGTTATGATAAAGCATCACCTTACTTGAAAACAAGTAAGGGTTTGAAGCACAAAGGACAGCCAGCTGAGAAAAATGTACTCCAACAAATTGAACCTAAGCCATGCAAGCATGGAAAAGTGAAATTTAAATGATGATAATGAACAATGATGATCAGCACCACAGTTTTTCATCTTTATACTTTCATTGTCTGTCTTGTATTTTTAATTAATATTTATGTTCTTTATTTTTCAGAGATCCACTAACATTCTTAGCCTGGTCAAAGAAAGGTCAACTACTAGCAATTGGCACCATGAAAGGCAACTTATTATTGTACAATCACCACACATCAAAGTAATACATCTTCTGTAATTTTGTCATACATTTGCAGGGTTGTTGTTAGCTGTGTTTTTAACTTGGCAACTGTCTGTAGGATTCGTGGGTTATGTCTAGAGATGATAGAGCTTCCACTCACACAATCATATGTACAGACATATTCAGACCCCCCCCCCTCACAAGCATTCATTTGTTTCTAGTTGACCATCATCTCCTTTTATGCGTATTTTGACTATATCTAATCCTTGACAGTTGTTGATGAGACATATGAATATTTGCTTGAGAGGTATAATTAATATATTTCTTGTTATTTTGTGAAAAATTTGTAAGGTTGTGAAATCAAAATTAAGTATGGATTCTAAGAGTTTCTTATTTCTTTATTACTCACAAGGGGCTAAACATAGAGGGAGCAAACAAGGACAGACAAAGAGATTAAGTCGATTACATTGACCCCAGTGTGTAACTGGTACTTAATTTATCGACACCGAAAGGATGAAAGGCAAAGTCAACCTCGGTGGAATTTGAACTCAGACGTAACGGCAGACGAAATACCGTTAAGCATTTTGCCTGGCGTGCTAACGTTTCTGCCAGCTTGCCGCCTTTTTAAGAGTTTCTGTTAAGCAAAATTTCTGTTTGAAATTTCATATCTCTTTTAATACTTTAGCATTCAGATTACTTTGTCAAATGTAATGTTTATTTATTTACATTGTTTTGAATTAATTACATATTACCTCATACCTTTGAAGTTTCAATTAATTACATATTACCTCATACCTTTGAAATTTCAATTTCCAAAAAAATTTATTTTTGGAATATAGTAGGGGAGGTGTGAGAAGCTAGATCTGGTCAGTTTGAACATAAAACAGATAGAGTATTTGGGCCTGAATAAAATTTGGGCTGGTTAAAATGCTAAGGGGTTAATGGATAAAAAGAGAAAAAAAATTGAACAAAATATTTTATCATTACATTTCATTTTATTTTCTTTGTTTATATTTTTATTTCCTTATGTTTTGTTATTTCAGAAAATTACCCATCTTAGGTAAACATTCTAAGAAAATAACAAGTGGGGCATGGAGTTCTGAGAATTTATTAGCTCTGGTTAGTGAGGACAAATATTTGACCATTAGCAATTCTGAAGGAGATACATTGCGGCAGTCTCAACTTGGAGGTGACCCTACTGCTATACAGTTTTCAGAGATGAAAACTGATGAACGAAGTGCAATGACTGAAGATACAGTAAGTTTATAATGCTTATGAATATTGGTTATTGATTTTTGTATAGGCACAAGCATAGCTGTGAAGTTAAGAAGTTCACTTCCTAACCATTTAGTTTCAAGTTCGGTTCCTCTGTATGCATGACCCTTGGGTATCTCCAGGTCAATCAAAAGCTTGTTGAGTGATTTTGTAGATGGAAACTGGAAACAACCAACAAGAAGGCTTTTGATGGTTATATGGCCTGCCACACTCTGCGGTCTTAAAAAGGAAAGGGCACAAGGAATAATTCAGTACTATATATATATATATATATTATTAAAATTATAATTTGAGGGAATCTAAGAGATACCACCACGCTGGAAATAGCAGCCAAAACTTGACTCTAAAACCACATTAAATGTTTATCCAACAAGGATATCCTTGTTGCTTATTTTGATTATATATATATATATTATATATATATATATATATATATATATATATATATATATATATATGTATGTATATATATATATATAATATATATATATATATATATATATATATATATATATATATTATATATATATATATATATATGTATGTATATATATATCTGAAAATATAACATAGGAGGGTCATACCAGGAATAAATACCTTTGATCATAGCTCTGCTTAAACCATACATTTAACAGTAAAAATGTTCTTTTCAACCATAAACCATTTCAAATTTTGGCACTAGTTACATCAAGGTGAACTAAAATCTTGAACTTTGAGTGCCTTAATGAACTGCTCTTAATAAAGGTCACAAGAAAAAGTGTTGTATTATTGTTGAGTCAATTTAGAGATAGCAATATTTTATTAATTACTGTATTAATAACTACTCTTTTAACCATGTTTCAGGTGAGCATTGTCATCTCTCAGCGTTATCTTCTTCTTTACAATATCAACAATCCAGACAACCCCATCGAATTGAGGTTCAACAAATCTTATGGATCCATTATGGCATATTGTTGGTAGGTGGGTTTTAATAATTATTTAGTTATGAACTTTACTTGATCTTTTAAGTTCCCATTCTTGATGTACTTACTGTTTTGATATCTAGTGAAAGGTTAAGACTAAACAGTAGTGTATTTCAGAATTTGGAATCATAATTGTGGCCAGTGTCAGTGTCACGTAACAGGCACTTGCGACAATGACACATAAAAGCATCCATGCCAGTGGCATATAAAAACACTCGCACTGGTGGCACATAAAAACACCTGTGCCGGTGGCACGTAAAAAGTACCCATTACACTTTTGGAGTGATTGGCATTAGGAAGGGTATTCAGCTGTAGAAACCATGCAAGATCAGACTGGAATTGGGTACAACGCTCTGGCTTACCAGTTCTAGTCAAACTGTCTAACCTATGCCAGCATGGAAAGCGGATGCTAAACAATGATGATGATGATGACTGTATAAGTATATTATGGTATATATTTCTTTATTGTCCACAAGGGGCTAAACATAGAGGGGACAAACAAGGACAGACAAAGGGATTAAGTCGATTACATTGACCCCAGTGCGAAACTGGTACTTAATTTAACGACCCCGAAAGGATGAAAGGCAAAGTCGACCTCGGTGGAATTTGAACTCAGAGTGTAATGACAGACGAAATACCGCTAAGCATTTCGCCTGGCACGCTAACATTTCTGCCAGCTTGCTGCCTTGTAAGTGTATTATGGTATACACACATGCACATGCATGTATGTATACACACAGATGTTTGCACAAAAGAGAAGAGTTCTTCATGTGTGTCTTGGAAGTTTAAACATATATATTAACAGTTGTGATCTGTGTCTGCATTATTCAAATTCAAAGTTTCAGATGGCACCTCTGATCCTTCAGATGTTGCTGATCTATGAGATGAGGCGGCCTAGGAAGATTAATTATCATTGGATGATGTGTAAAGTTAATTTCTTTCTGTGATTGAATACTGTTAGATGACTAATTTTTTTTTTGAAGTGGCTGCTGAATAAGGAACAACTCTGATATGAAAGTCTTTACTTTCATTAGCTATTTCAATAGAATTTCTGTGAAGTTTTAGTAAAACTTATAAAATATCAACTGATGAATTAAAATTGGCTTATAAGGAGTTCTACTCATGATAGCATTATTAAGTTTAGCCTTCTTATTGAGGAATATATTGTGGGTAAGTTCAATATAAGCATTTTCACAGAGAAACAGAGGCAACAGTGTGTGTTCCTGATGAATTAGGTGGAGCCTTGTCAAATATGCTTCAGGTTCTTTTAATCCCAATATCTCCAAATAAAAGAGAACTGGGAGGTGAAGTTTTTTTCTATTTCTCTCTATTACACAATATTTAAACACCTTAATGAAACTTCACTGAAATTTTGTTTCTTTGAGGATGCCCTTAGAATTTCTGAATAGATTACTCTTATCTATTTGGTGAAGCACGACCTTCGAACTTTAGGCTTCACTGAGGAAATGACCAGTGACCGAGACCTTTGGAAATATGCTGTGCATGAGAAGACCAGGCAGGACAAGTGAGTCCAGCCTACTTATGCATGCCTTTCCTCCCTTGGACACACAAAGACCTGTTGAGGCAAGTGAAGTCGATATCGAACCTCATCCGACGACAGGCACCCTTGCCAACCCCCCTTTGCTTGCGAAGACCTGTTGGGGCAAGTGAAATCGAAATTGAACCAATCCTATGACTGGCACCCGGCAGATGCCAGGACCCCTGGACTGTTGGTACGTAAAAAGCACTATCCTAATCGTGGCCGATGCCAGTGCCACCTCGACTGGCTTCCGTGCCGGTGGCACGTAAAATGCACCAATCCGACCGTGGCCGCTGCCAACCTCACCTGGCACCTGTGCAGGTGACACGTAAAAAGCACCCCCTACACTCACGCAGTGGTTGGCGTTAGGAAGGGCATCCAGCTGTAGAAACATTGCCAGATAAGACTGGAGCCTGGTGCAGCCTTCTGGCTTCCCAGATCCCCGGTCGAACCGTCCAACCCATGCTAGCATGGAGAATGGACGTTAAACGATGATGATGATGATGATTGTGTCAGAGTTTTCCCCTCACCCAATTCAGCAGTCAATGAATTATAACATGTTATATATATATATATATATATATATATAAACATGATAGATCGGTAGCCACTACACACACTTTTTTTCTCTCCTTGTTTCTCTCGTTGTATTTTTCTGTGTCCCTTTCTGAAACGTAAAAGACTTTTTCTATTCCTGAGCGTTATACTAATACATCTGTTTGTTTTGTACACCACCTGTCTTCGTCTTTTGTTTTTTTTCATGAACTCTTCTTACCCATCTCTCTCACTACGAAAATTTAACCTTTTAGGCTACTTTCAAGCCTTCGCCATAACTTGATTTATCTTTCCTATCTCTCTCTCTACGAAATTTAACCTTAGGCTACCTCAAGCCTTAATCCCATCTTTCCGCCATCGGCGGTCTTTCCTCCTCTTCTTCTTCTTATGCTAAAACTTGAAAATCGCCATTACCATTACGATTCTACAATTTAAATTCCCAATTCAACTTACTTTCTTCTTCAATTTCAACTCCCGGTCGATGCCCACAGCAAGTTTTTAAAATTTATCTTACTATTTTTATTTTCCCATACATAGCGCGACATACATTCATTCGTTGTTACTACGTTTATTCATACATTGATAACTTGATTCGTCTTACCCATCTCTCTCACTACGAAAATTTAACCTTTTAAGCTACTTTCAAGCCTTCGCCATAACTTGATTATCTTTCCTATCTCTCTCTCTACGAAATTTAACCTTAGGCTACCTCAAGCCTTAATCCCATCTTCCCCATCTTTCCGCCATCGGCGGTGCGCCCCCCCCCCCACCAATACCGATGAACACTGTTCTCACCCCCCCCCCAACACCAATACCGATGAACACTGTTCTCACCCCACCACCAATACCGGTGAACACTGTTCTCACCCCCACCACCAATACGGTGAACACTGTTCTCACCCCAACCACTACCAGTATACCCTGTTCTCACCATCTACACCGGATACGCCCTTACTCCCTCCTCCTCCCCCCACTACCCCTTCTCCTCATATGCTTTCACTGTGAAAAGACAAGCTGCTAGCGCCATAGCTCATCAACTGCCCACCGATCTTACGCTTCCTCCTGACACTGCCTCAATCCGACCATCCCCTTTTAGTACCCTCCCGCCTCGTAATATCCTACGTTTTTATTTCTTACGAACCTACACCAACCCTTCCTGCCATCGTTCCTCCTTACCCCAACCTTCCCCACTGGTTGCTCCCCTATATTACCCGCACCCTCTACTATCTCTCCCTCTCTTTCACTGGTGAAACCTTTCTCAACTGGACCCCCCCTCCCCAACTCAACTCTAGAATATCTGTATTTCTTTCCTCTACCTAATTACGTTACTCAGTGACGATAACGAATGTCCACTGCTAACACCAGCTCCTGCCCACGGCGTGGTCAGGTTGGAAGAGAGATCAAAAGAAAAATACCACGAAAACTATCACCACCACAACAACCCTCCTCTTCTCAGGCGCCGAATCCCCCCCCGTCCCCCCCACATCTCCTTCCCAGTTTTCAGAGTTGGCACTATCAATGTTGGTACATTGACAGGCAAGTCTAGTGAGATTGTAGAGATGCTAGAGAGAAGACAGGTTGATGTATGCTGCATACAAGAGGTAAGATGGAGAGATGCTTCGGCTAGGGTCCTCACGGGCAAGGCACTTAGGTACAAACTCTACTGGCAAGGTAACGCGGAAGGTGTAGGGGGTGTAGGCATTCTCCTTGCGGAGGAATGGGTGGATAAGGTCATAGTGGTTGTCAGGGTTTGTGATAGAGTGCTTAAGCTCAGGTTGGTCCTACAGAGTGGCACAGCTATGATTATCTCAGCCTATGCCCCACAAGCGGGACTACCAAATGATCAGAAGGACGACTTTTATGATACCCTTCTGCAGGCTACTTCAAAGACTAGTAACAAGGACCTCATCTTTGTAGGTGGAGATTTTAATGGGCATG
This sequence comes from Octopus sinensis, assembly GCF_006345805.1. NCBI lineage: Eukaryota > Metazoa > Mollusca > Cephalopoda > Octopoda > Octopodidae > Octopus > Octopus sinensis. The sequence continues at coordinate 170,373,619 of NC_042997.1, forward strand.
TTGGGCGGGAATCGGGTATCTTCACTGGGGTACATGGTGGCTATGGTATTGGCACCAGAAATGATGAGGGAACTAGACTGCTGGAATTTCTGTGATGCATGTAACCTTTCAATCTGCAACACTAACTTCAAGAAGCCAGTCTGCCACCTTATAACTTATCAGTCAGGAGACTCCGCTAGCCAAATAGACTTCATCCTCACCAGACAACGGGATGCAGGGTTGCTCTTGAATACAAAGACCCTCCCGGGTGAAGAATGTATCCCTCAGCATAGACTAATCATCAGTGACTTTAAGCTCGAGGCCAGAAGGACTCCAAGAAACAAACCAATCCAGAAAAGAAGGATTTGGAGGCTAAAGAACCCTTCGCATGGTCAGAAATTTAGGGACATACTCGTCAAGAAATTTGATGAGAGGGAGGAGGAGCTTCAGACGTCAGACATAGAAGGTAGCTGGGAATTCCTACGGGACAGCTTGCTGAGTGCCACAGACCAAGTCTGTGGATGGTGCAAAGTCTCTTCCAGACCTAGAATTACGTGGTGGTGGAATAGAGCAGTAGATAAAGCCATCTGTGAAAAGAGACGGGCCTGGAAAGCCTGGAAGGATGGGGGCAGCAGGGAACTGTACCAGATAGCCAAAAGGGAGGCTGGGCGGCAGGTATACATTGCCAAAGATGTAGCAGAAAAGAAGAAGTTTGCCAATGTCCAGCGTCGCGAGGATCAAAGAGCTGAAGTATTTCGGATTGCCAGACAGTGTGTCAGAGAAAATAGCGATGTTATAGGAGAGAAATGTGTCCGCATGGATGATGGGGCACTTGCTTTTACTACTAGTGAAAAGAAAGAGGCTTGGAGAAGCCATTATGAAAGACTGCTGAATGAGGAGAATGAATGGGAGGAGGAGAGCCTGCCAAATGTTGACCCAGTAGAGGGACCAGCTACCCGAATAGACAGCTCCCTTGTAGATAAGGCAATTAAGGATATGAAACCAGGCAAAGCCCCTGGCCTATCAGGAATCACTGCTGAGATGCTTAAAACAGCTGGATATGTGGGCTATGCCATAGTCACCCGCATTGTAAACCAGGTAGTTCACAATGGAGTCATACCCAATGACTGGTGCAGCAGCACCATAGTCAACTGCTACAAGGGTAAAGGTGATGCTCTAGATAGAAATAACTACAGAGGTATCAAACTGTTGGACCAGGTGATGAAGGTCTTAGAGAAGGTCATAACCAATCTCATTAGGGAGAGAATTTGTTTAGATGAAATGCAGTTCGGTTTTGTACCAGGTAGAAGCACCACTGATGCTATATTCCTGGTCCGACAACTGCAGGAGAAGTACCTAGCTAAAGATAAACCCCTCTACATAGCTTTTGTAGACTTGGAGAAAGCCTTTGACAGGGTTCCCCGTTCCCTTATCTGGTGGTCGATGCGGAAACTGGAGATTGAAGAATGGCTAATAAGGGCTGTACAGGCTCTATACAGAGAGGCTGTCAGCAAGGTTAGGATTGGCAACGAATATAGTGAAGAATTCCGGGTAGAAGTAGGTGTGCACCAGGGCTCAGCCCTCAGTTCCCTTTTATTCATCATAGTCCTTCAGGCAATAACAGAGGAATTCAAAACGGGATGCCCCTGGGAGCTCCTCTATGCCGATGACCTAGCTCTCATAGCAGAATCACTACCGGAACTAGAAGAGAAATTTTGGGTGTGGAAGCAAGGGTTGGAATCAAAGGGCCTTAGAATAAATGTAGCAAAGACCAAAGTATTAGTAAGCAGCAAGAGGTACTCAGCACACACCCCCTCGGGTAGGTGGCCCTGCTCAACCTGTAGGAAAGGTACAGGTAGAAACTCCATAAGATGCACCCAATGTAAGTTATGGACACATAAGAGGTGCAGCAACATTAAAGGGAAATTAACAGATAAGATAGCTTTCATGTGCGGCAGATGCACAGGGACAATAGACACAACAGACACTCAGAAAACAGATTCCATCACACTCCAGGGAGAGAAACTAGAAGTAGTTGATAGTTTCCGCTACCTGGGTGACCAAGTTAGTAGCGGAGGTGGATGCACAGAGAGTATCACCACTAGAATACGAATAGCCTGGGCAAAGTTCAGAAAGCTCCTACCCCTACTGGCAACAAAAGGTCTCTCCCTCAGAGCGAAAGGTAGATTGTATGATGCATGTGTGCGAACTGCCATGCTCCACGGTAATGAAACATGGGCTGTGACTGCAGAAGACATGCGTAGACTTGAAAGAAATGAAGCTAGCATGATCCGCTGGATGTGTAGTGTCAGTGTGCACGCAAGACAGAGTGTAAGCATCCTGAGAGAAATGCTGGATATAAGAAGCATCAGATGTGGTGTGCAAGAGCGACGCTTGCGATGGTATGGTCATGTGCTGCGGATGGATGAAGAGAGATGTGTGAAGAAGTGCCACTCCCAAACAGTTGAAGGTATCAGGGGGAGAGGTAGACCCAGGAAGACATGGGATGAGGTAGTCAAGCATGACCTCAGAGCATTGGGCCTCACTGAGGCAATGGCGAAGGACCGAGATCTCTGGAGATATGCTGTGACTACAAAGACCCGGGCTGCTTTCTGCAGCAATTCCACTTACCCCCTACCCATTCTAAGTACCCCGGATCCCCAAAGTACCCTGGATCCCCAAAGTACCCGATCCCCAAAGTACCCCGGACCTCGTTGCCCCCGTGCCGCTGACACGTTAAAAGCTCGAACCGATCGTGACCGATGCCGGACCCTCCGGCCCCTGTGCAGGTGGCACGTAAAAAGCACCCAATCCACTCACGGAGTGGTTGGCGTTAGGATGGGCATCCAGCCGTAGAAACTCTGCCAGATTCAGACTGGAGCCTGGAGCGGCCCCTGGCTTCCCAGACCCGGTCGAACCGTCCAACCCGTGCTAGCGCGGAAAGCGGACGTTAAACGATGATGATGATGATGATGATATATATATATATTAATATATATTTTATATCTTATATGTAAAGCATAATATGTTATACATATATGTATATCTTGTAATTGTCAGTTTAGTAAATAAATAATAAGTTTACATAATATAAATTTTAATGTTGATGAACCACCTATTGATCCCTTCCATTTTCTTATTACTCTCTCTCTCTCTCTCTCTCTCTCTCTATATATATATATATATATATATATATATATATATATATATAATTGTGTGTGTATGCACATGTGCACATGCACACAAACATATAAATAAACATAAGATGTTCATTTGTTCTTAACCAGTCAGGATTTTATCAGTAAAACACATCTTTAGTTACTTTTTTATAATTTACGTAAATAATGATGTTTAAGTAAATCTGTCTATTTCCCAGGAGTTTGTTAAACCTGTTTAATTCTGAGAGACATAGTATTCTATACAAATGTTGCTAACAAGTTATTGGAGAAAAAGCTCAGGACAATAGCTAAATCTTGAATTACTTTATACATTTTATCTATTCATTAACCGTCAATCCATCCTTCATCAATAAATCTACTTATCCATCCATCCATTTATTTGGTCAGTCATTCATCCATCAGTTCATTCACTCACTCATCATCCATCCATTCATCTATTTATTGAGTCACTCATCCATTTATCCATCATCAATTCACTTTTGTGAACACATACAACTGCAGCCCATCAACCAACCAACCAATCCATCCATCCATCCAGTGATGTCTGTCTGTCTTGATATATTTTCTGTTTTCTCTAGGCATGGAGATGGCTACATTGTAATTGGTTTTTCATCTGGGTACTTTGTTGGTATATCTACCCACATAAAAGAGATTGGACAGGTATGTTTCACTTTTTAAGATTTTTATATGTGCTGATATTCATAGTAGATATTAACTGCAACACTTTCTCAGATATGGGAGCTTTTGACAAGATCATGGGCTCTGTCTCTACTTTCTGACTAATTTAATGAAAAAAAAAAAAAACGGAATTGTCTTGGTATTTCTAACTTTCTTATATAAGCGTTATATAAAATATTTTATATATAGATATTATCTAATATAAAAAGAACAGCAGTTAATATTTTCAAATTTCTATTATATTAGTAACGGCATTCATCATCATCATCATCATCGTTTAGCGTCCGCTTTCCATGCTAGCATGGGTTGGACGGGTCAACTGGGGTCTGTGAAGCTGGAAGGCTTCGTCAGGCCCAGTCAGATCTGGCAGTGTTTCTACGGCTGGATGCCCTTCCTAACGCCAACCACTCCGCGAGTGTAGTGGGTGTTTTTTACGTGCCACCTGCACAGGTGCCAGACAGAGCTGGCGAACGGCCATGAACGGATGGTGCTTTTACGTGTCACCGGCACGGGGCCAGGCGATGCTGGCAACGGACATGAATGGATGGTGCTTTTACGTGCCACCGACACGGGGCCAGACAGAGCTGGCAACCGGCCACGAACGGACGGTGCTTTTACGTGTCACCGGCACGGGGGCCAGCCGAGGCTGGCAACGGACGCGAACGGATGGTGCTTTTACGTGCCACCGACACGGTTGCCAGACAGAGCTGGCAAACTGCCACGAGCGGACGGTGCTTTTACGTGTCACCGGCACGGGGGCCAGCCGAGGCTGGCAATGGACATGGACGGATGGTGCTTTTACGTGCCACCGACACGGGGCCAGACATAGCTGGCAAACGGCCACGAACGGATGGTGCTTTTACGTGCCACCGACACGGGGCCAGACAGAGCTGGCAAACGGCCACGAACGGACGGTGCTTTTACATGTCACCGGCACGGGGCCAGGCGAGGCTGGCAACGAACACGAACGGATGGTGCTTTTACGTGCCACCGACACGGGGCCAGGCAGAGCTGGCAAACGGCCATGAGCGAATGGTGCTTTTACGTATCACCGGCACGGGTGCCAGACGAGGCTGACAGCGGACACGAACGGATGGGTCACTTAACCCCTGCTTTCTGATATATGATTTGATTTTGATTGTTCTCACTGGTCTTGCTGGGTCTTCTCACGCACAGCATACTTCCATAGGACTCGGTCTCTGGTCATTTCCTTGGTGAGACCTAGAGTTCGAAGGTCGTGCTTCACCACCTCGACCCAGGTTTTCCTGGGTCTACCTCTTCCACAGGTCCCCTCAACTGCCAGGGTGTGGCACTTTTTCACACACCTATCTTCATCCATTCTCACCACATGACCATACCAGCGCAATCGTCTCTCTTGCACACAACATCTGATGCCTCTTAGGTCCAACTTTTCTCTCAAGGTACTTACACTCTGTCGACTATGAACACTGACATTACACATCCAACGGAGCATACTAGCTTCATTTCTCGCGAGCTTACGCATGTCCTCAGCAGTCACGGCCCATGTTTCACTGCCGTGTAGCCTGGCTGTTCGTACACATGCATCATACAGTCTGCCTTTTACTCTGAGCGAGAGGCCTTTAGTCACCAACAGAGGTAAGAGCTCCCTAAACTTTGCCCAGGCTATTCTTACTCTAGCCGTTACACTTTCAGCACACCCACCCCCACTACTGACTTGGTCACCAAGATAACGGAAGCTATCAACTACTTCTAGTTTTTCCCCCTGGAAAGTGACGGAAGTTGTACTGTAGTATACCAAAATTAACATGCAAACACATTCATAAGAAGAATGAGTATAAATAATAATAATAATAATAATAATAATAATTGTGTACAGTGCTCAGGTGCACTACAACTCATCTAAAGTGTATATATAATCAGGTGTAGTTTCGACGGATTTCGGGAAGCATGAGGGCCTTAAAGGATGCAGTGTCATGGCAGTCAACAACTGATGCAGGCAGTTTATTCCACGCTTCAGCAACCCTGAGCATGAAAAAATGTTTCCGAAAGTCATGGGAGCTGTGCTGTTTTCTGACTTGTAGGCATGTCCACGTGTGTTAGACACATGGAGATCAAAAAGGTGTTCAGTGTTGTTGTTGGTGAGGTGGTTGATAACCTTGTGGGTGTTTACCAAGTCCGTCGCCAGACGCCGGAGCTTCAGTGAATCCATGCCCAGGGAAACAAGGTGCTCAGAATATGGTAGGTGTCTGATGGAGGGTATGCATTTGGTTGCACGTCTCTGGACAGATTCCAGGAGGTCAATGTTCTGAGCAAGATAGGGATTCCAAACTGATGATGCGAATTCCAAGTGTGGTCGTACCATAGCTGTATACAGTTTTAAATAGATGGCTGGAGAGCGGCTAACAAAAGTCTTGCTGAGTGATGCCAAGACACCCTCGGCCTTCTTGACATTTTAGAGATATGCTTTGTCCAACGCAAATCACTGCTGACAGTGATGCCTAGGTCACGCTCGCAAGAGGATTTCTTGATATCAGTGTTGTGGAGGGAGTATGTGGACGCAGGGTTTTTTCTCCCAAAATGCATGGTGGTACACTTGTCCACAGCCAGTTTCAGTTGCCAGTCTGTGATCCATTGCTGCATTGTGTCTAGGTCTGATTGCAGGAAAGAGTTGTAGACATCAGGATCAGTCCTCTTGATTTCAAGGTACAGCTTGATGTTGTCTGCATATTTCAATACTGTGGCATTCTTTAAATTGGCATCTAGTATGTGGCTATTAATATGAATATAAAATAAAATAAAATAAATTGAAACCCAACGGTCAAAATTTGACCACAACAAACAAATCAATACATGACTACCGATGCATGATGCTAATGGTCAAGAAATCTTTGGCAGGAAAGTCTACATGAATTCAATTAGTATATAATAAGCAACACAAATCCCAAATATGTATATATATATTGGGTCATTCCATAAATAATGCAGTTTTTTTATACTTCTTTTATTTTTTAAATTAACATAAACAAAGTTCTTTTTTAATCTAAACTATACTCTCCTTCATTTTCTACAATGTTCTTCCATCTATCTGGTAGACTTGCAAGGCTCCTCTTCCAAAATTCACTTGTCTGTGACGAAAAATACTCCTCCAGTACTGTTCTCACTTTGTCTACAGAATTCATATTTTTTCTGTTCAAATGATTTTGAAGGCTGTAGAATAAATGATAATCAGATGGGGAAATGCCCAGTGAACATGGTGGGTGGGGTATTGTTTCCCATTCAAACTGCTCCAGCCTTTGGAATGTCATCCTTGCTGTATGTGGCTGAGCATTTGTCTTGAAACCAAAGATAGTCATTTTCCTTCTAGCACTGACTTAAGCCATTCAAGCTGCTTGCAGTAGATCTCCTTTGTTATTGTTTGGTTCAGGTTTAAAAGTTCAGTGGACTAAACCTTTCATATCCCACCAAACAGATAACAACTCCTTATGTGGGTGAAGACCTTCTTTATCTTGGGGTGCTGCTGTTTCTCCTTTCCCTACCCACTGTCTTCAGTGTTTTAATTTTTATAGAGAACCCATTTCTTGTCACCAGTCACTATTTGGTCCAAAAAAGGTGCATTTGTGAGACGTGACAGCGAAGAAGAGCACACTTTCATTCTCTGTGCTCAATTAGACTTGAAAAGTTTGTGAGGAATCTATTGACCCAATTCGCTGACTTTTCTGATGGCATGCAGGTGTCGATGAATGGTTGAATGACAAAATCCAAGCTTCTCTGCTAGTTCCTCAACAGTTACAATGGGATTTTCTTCCACCAGGGTTTGCAGGATGTCCTTGTTGAGCTCTACAAATCTTCCAGGATGAGGCTCATCTTCTAGGCTGTAGTTTCCAGCTCAGAATTTTTGGAACCACTGTTGACACTGGTTTACATTTATTGTTTGATCCCCATATATTGCATTGATATTCCTTGCACTTTCCATTGCGCTATTGCCTTTATTGAACTCATAAAGCAAAATATTTCAAACATGCTCACTTCCATTATAGCTTTATAATTTTAAAATAACTGTTAAAATTGAACTGCACTCTTCAAAACTTGCAGTAAGAATAAGGACAAGGTAAAATTACTACCTGCTTTTATAGCAAGTTGATGCAGGTAGTTTATCCTGTCCCCCTCTGACTTTTACTTCATGCAAATGAAAAAACTGCAACATTTATAGGATGATCTGATACGTACATGTACGCATGCTGAGACAGACAGAGGTGAGCACATAAGTGCAAAACAAGGTTGAGAAAAATAGTACTTGTATCCCAAAGGTAGAGTAAGATAAATATGAAATTCTGAGTAACAGTTCTATAATAATTTTACAGCTTTAATAAAAAGCATGTATATATATATTTGGCCCTCATGCTGGTGGCATGTAAAAGCACCCACTACACTCTCAAAGTGGTTGGCATTAGGAAGGGCATCCAGCTGGAGAAACTGTGCCAGATTAAGATTGGAGCCTGGTGCAGCCATCTGGTTTGCCAGTCCTCAGTCAAGTCGTCCAACCTATGCTAGCATGGAAAGCGGCCATTAAACGATGATGATGATGATGATGATGATGATGATGATATATATATATATATATATATATATATATATATATATATATATATTTCATTCAATTCTTGGAAGTGATCTCTTGGTTAGAGTCTGACTGGATCTAGTGCCTCGTACATTGGACTAACAAGAACAGTGTTTAGGGAGTCAGATCATCCACTCATTGGTTCATGTATGTGACAGATGCAGTCTGCTGCTATGGGGCACTCTTCTGAGCCAGAATTGGTTCATTAACTAATGAGTGCTATTCCTTCAAGCACAAGGCCAGCTCTTGTGCTATTCTGCACTTGTCTGATGAGGACACCATCTAGGAGGTTAGGATCAGTGAACATCAACTGGAGAAACTATCCCTATAAGCGTGGACCATTGGGATAGGTACTCCACATAGGTGTTTGTTGCCAGATGGCTGCACCTCCAGGATGCATGGCACCATCTACATTTAAAAGCCAGAATTGGCTATGATGACAGTGCCTGTGAGACCACCCATGGTAAGTAACAGGGGGAGAAATAAAAATCTCTTTAATAAAGTAGGCATATGCCTCATGGTGGCACAGAACCTGAGACAACATGGTGGGACTGAACCTGAAATGAGAAGCAAGCTTCTAAACCACACCTACACTTACAAAAAAATTATGATAGGATGATCACTAATGAACTTTTTTGATCATAAGTATACTTGATATGGTTGACCTGGGGCTAAAAAATAATGAGATATATCACTAATACTGCTTGTGTTTTATCTCATAATGATGAAAGACTTGATTAGTGACTATTTGAATTTAGATTGGCTTCATCTCAAATCTACTCCACTGTTTGTGAATCACTGTCTTGAGAAACTTCGAAAAAAAAAAAAAAAGAACCCTAAAAAATATATTGTTAATCCGGCCACCAACACTTTTTTCTGCAAAATAGGGGTAGCTTATCCTGTTCAGGCTATATTATTAGCATTATCCTGCGTTTGAGAATTTAAAATCACTTCTTTAATATTGTTAATTGTTAATGTGATATAGAAATTTAATCTTCTGTAAACATGCTCAGTGAGAAGAGAAAGGGTCATTGTCATGACTTTTGTAGAGCCTCCAGATCTAGTAGAGGAGGTGAAGAGAGGAAGAAACCACAACTCATGGTTGCTGCAACATAAAGCTATACATCAACACATTGAGTTATTCTCTAGCACAAGCTTTGGTGCAAATGCTTGCAATTCACTGGGCTCCACTGAAGATAGTCAAGAGCCAGATGATGGTGTTAAACCAGCAACAGATTAGTTCTACCTAGCAAAGGAAATATCTAACATCAGAGACCAACAAGCTTCCACACAATTTTCACCTATATTTTATTCACAAGGCCTGAATTGACCTAAGCCTTTACTGGATCACTTGCCAAAGATGCTGTGTTGTGGGATCTCACCCTGAACTCAGTAATTACTAAGGGAACTGTTTAATCATCTGGTCATACTTTTGCCCATAGATCATCATCATCATTGTTTAACGTCCGCTTTCCATGCTAGCGTGGGTTGGACGATTGACTGAGGGCTGGCAAACCAGATGGCTGCACCAGGCTTCAACCTTGATCTGGCAGAGTTTCTACAGCTGGATGCCCTTCCTAACGCCAAACACTCCGAGAGTGCAGTGGGTGCTTTTACATGCCACCGGCACGGGGCCAGTCAGGTAGTACTGGCAACGACCTCACTTGAATCTTTTACACATGCCACCGGCACAGGTGCCAGTAAGGCAATGCTGGTAACGATCACGCTTGAATGGTGTCTTTTACATGCCACCGGCATGGAGGCCAGAAAGCCGCTCTGGCAATGATCACACTCAGATGGTGTTGATATTATGTGGTGGTGAATATGATGTTGGTTCTGTTGTTGCTTTCTTTTTTTATGCTTATGAATTATAATTATCTTTATGAATTATTAATCATTGTTATATTAATTGCTGTTTCAGGAACTATTTTCAACACATGATCACAAAGAAGGCCTGACAAATCTTGCATTGTCTCCGTATTTGAACAAAATAGCGACATCTGGTGGCAGCAGGTAAATAATTTTATCTGACTTTAGGAGGTTGCAGCTTATTCTACTGGTGATGATGTGGTCAAAGGTGCATTGGAATTTCTTGGCACTCAGGATAAAAATTTCATTTGGTATCCTCACCTAAATTTATAAGATTTCATCACAAAACACACACACACACACACACACACACACACACACACACACACACACACACACACACACACACACACACACACACACACACACACACACACACACAAGCACACGTGTGCACACACACACACCTGCACACACAGATGCTTGTGCAGACACACACATGCCTGCGCACACAGATGCATGTGCATACACACACACACCACAAATAGCCACGCATGCACACTCACGCACAAACACACACAAACACACACACACACAAACACACACAAACACACACACACACAAACACACACACACACAAATCTGTTTTGTGTAATGAGTGGAATTCTTGGAGGAACATTCACCATTAGATCCTGATACTGCAAGCTACACTCAGTACTAGTTATTTACAGTCTCTTGTCTTGTGAGACAAACACACAGTATAGCTTCTTAATACATACCATATGTACTTCATCATCTTTTCTTTGGCTTTTCTGTTTTGGAGCCAGCTATTCATACACTGGGGTCTTGGAAGTACCTGAATAAATCTGCTTTGCCAGATATAACTTTAATTCTGCTATAATGTCCTGTTGCCTGTTTGAATACATAGGCTTCCTGGCTTCTGCTGAACTATCCAACACATGTCAGTATGGAAAACGGGCATTAAATGGTGATGATAATGTCATTATTACATCTAGTAATAAGGAATATTTTGTACAGAATGTTGGCGATAAGGAGCTTCCAACCTATGAAAGGCTTCTATCTTCTTTGAAACTTTTGTCAATAACTGGCAAGAGTATGACATGCTGGAAGGAAGATTTAAGGTGCTGGATTAAAGTTTTGCTCAGGCCTGTACATACATGGAGAGATGCATGGCTAAACTTAATCAACTGAGGCCCCTATCTTTGCATAGCACAACTGATAGGTTATTGTTAACATTTAATATAAGTAGCATTAGAAAGCTAACTAGAAATAATTTTATATTAGTCATTGACTAATATTATTTATATTATCATCACATAATTATTCCTCATTAGTATTTTACTATTCTCTGTATTAGCTATCTTAATATGGTACTACGGGAAGGTTTACGAAAATAAACAAAAGACGAAGGCAGGTGGAGTACAAACAAACAAATGTATTAGTATGGCGCTCAGGAATAGAAATAGAACAAGTCTTTTATGTTTCGAGCCTACGCTCCTCGACAGAAAGATACACAGAAAAAAAAACAAGGAGAGAAAAAAAATGTGTGTAGGAGCTAACGATCTATCATTGATATGGTACTAACTCTGTTGACACTAACTTAACTGTTCTGGTAATGTCAAGCATAGCAAGGTGTCCTGTCTTATTCAATGTTTGCAACAAGAAATAACTTCTTTTATCTAAGTTTGAATGAATCTACTGTTAAAAATTTCAATGTATAATTGTCCTCTGTCTTATTTATTTTCTGTTCATTTTCATCTTCAGTATCCGCATTCACGAGATGAATGACTCTCAGGAAATCTATGCTATAATTCAACTTGAAGAAGATTACACTGTTGACAAAATGCTGTGGACTGAGGATGGTCAATTGATGGCAGTTTCATCTTTTTATGGTCATCTGCAGGTCTTTTTGACTAAATTACCCATGCTAGCCGTCACTTACCAAACCCGAATTGCTAACTTAACATCATTACTTGAAGTCACAGTTCAGGACAATGTCAATAATGTGAGTGTTTATTACGAGGTTGAGTCAAAAAGTAATGCCATTTTGTTTAGGACAGGTATAATTACCAACACAGGAACATGTATCATACATCAAAATGAAGCTGGTCCTCTGTAGATCACATCCCTACTTCTCAACATAGTCACCGTTTCTCTCAATAGCAATGTTCCACCTTTGAATGAGAGCATGTATCCCTGCCCCTAAAATTCTGTTGACTGTTCTTTGAGCCACTCCTTCACTACAGTTTTTACTTCCTTGTCACTGGAATAATTTTTGCCTCTCAAACCCTCTTTCATGGGGCCGAAGAGATGATAGTCCAGTGACAATGATACTCCAGTGATGATGATAGTCCTGTGACGATGATAGTCTAGTGATGATGATAGTCCCGTAACGAGGAAGTGAAAACTGTAATGAAGAAGTGGCTCAAATAACAGTCAACAGAATTTTACGGGGCAGGGATAGATACTCTCATTCGAAAGTGGAACATTGCTATTGAGAGAAATGGTGACTGAGAAGTAGAGATGTAATCCACAGCGGACCAGTTTCATTTTGATGTATGATACATGTTCCTGTGTTGCTAATTAAACAAAATGGCATTACTTTTTGACTCACCCTCGTTGAGTGATAAATAAAATACCTTGCAGTATTTAATCATATTCCCTTATATGTGTTCAAATCTTGCATAAATTGACTTCACTTTCATCCTTCTGAGGTCCATATAGAACCACTTTAATTGACTATATATCTTAGAAATCTATGTAATCATTATTATTGCTACTATTAAGTGGATAGTAGTGGATAATAGAATGTGTAGAGTACTGGACGTTGTTTACAAAATTTAGTTATCTCCCCTAATATTATTGACTAATTTTAATACATACTTAAAAACAAGATAAAAATTATACTGAAACCTGAACTTTAATCTCATTGAAATCATAAGAATAACAGAAATACATTCGACACAATTTGACATTGATTGTTTGTAAACAGGAGTTGTTGATTACTTTTGTTTTAACATATCATGAAAACAGAAGCCTTCGGAATTATTTATCATTAAATCAAATGTTTCTTTCTCTCCATCACTGTCTGTCTTCACAGCTTCAGTATCGTATTTGTTTGTTTCATTGAAGAGAGAAAACATATTTGTTTGTGTTTCATAGCTTTTTGTTATTAGCTTTCTGTTGTTCTCTATGAAATATTTGTTTTGTCCTTTACTTGATATTTTATAATTACTGTGTTTTTGTTGATCTGTAATTGTTGATCCTTACAGCAATATGATCCTTTTCAATATCCCTTCTGCTCTTCTGCAAATACATTGTTATTGTCTATCATCATCATCATCACTGTTTAACGTCCGCTTTCCATGCTAGCATGGGTTGGACGATTTGACTGAGGACTGGTGAACCAGATGGCTGCACCAGGCTCCAATCTTGATCTGGCAGAGTTTCTACAGCTGGATGCCCTTCCTAACGCCAACCACTCTGAGGGTGTAGTGGGTGCTTTTACATGCCACCAGCATGAGGGCCAGTCAGGCGGTAATTGGACAAATAAGGAAATTAGTCACTTAAAACCAAACGTCTTATGGGTATAGGCCTAATGTCCTTTCTTTCTGAATTAAAAGTTGTATGGTGTTTATCTCTTTGCTAGGTCAACTGAGAAATTTAGTATAACCCAGAATATAAACTGGTTCTTTCAGTCATCTTTCAGTATTGTTCCTTATCTGTTTATTTATTTCCTTTGATATCATTACAGTTTAACCCTAACCCTGCAATCTTAAGGATTTATTGTTTCTTTAGTCTTGGAGATGAAAATGGGATTTTAGCCTTTCAGTGAGCCAGTCAGGTGTTGTATTTGATTCTGTCAATATCTTATTAAATATCTGTTCTAGCACATATATCTCTATTAAATATTTTAACCAAGACTTTTAGTGCTTAGCTTATTTCTTATTTTGTTATGGTCTCCCATCATTGTTCAGATTCTTTTATTTTTTTTACTTGTTTCCTTTATTGGTTTGTGGTCATGCTGGAGTGCTGCCTTGAAGGATTTAATTGAACAAATCATTTCCAGTAATTATTTTAAGTCTGGTACTTATTGTATTGGTCTTTATTGCTGAACTGCTTAGTCACAGGGTTGTAAACAAACCAATGCCAGTTGTCAGATAGCCAAAAGGGAAGCTAGGAGACAGGTATATATAGCCAAAGGAGTAGCAGAAAAGAAGAAGTTTGCCAATGTTCAGCAACGTGAGGGCCAAAGAACTGAAGTATTTTGGATTGCAAGACAGTGTGTGAAAGAAAAACCTGATGTCATAAGAGAGAAATGTGTCTGCATGGATGATGGTGCACTTGCTTTTAATGATTCTGCAAAGAAAGAGGCTTGGAGATGCAATTATGAAAGACTTCTGAATGTGGAGAATGAATGGGAGGAGTGTCTGCCAAAGGTTGACCCAGTTACGGGACCAGCAACCTGAATCGACAGTACCCTGGTAGATAAAGCAATTAAGGATATGAAGACAGGGAAAGCACTTGTCCCATCAGGAATCACTGCTGAGATGCTTAAAATATTGGTGGTGTGGGTTATGGTCTTGTCACCTGCATTGTAAATCAGGTAGTTCATGAAGGAGTCATACCCAATGACTGGTGTAGCAGCACCATAGTCAACTGCTACAAAGGTAAAGGTAATGCTTTAGATAGAAATAACTACAAGGGTCTCAAACTATTGGGTCAGGTGATGAAAGTTACAGAGAGGATCAAAGCCCAACTAATTAGGGAGAGAGTTAGCCTAGATGAGATGCAGTTTGGTTTTGTGCCAGGCAGAAGCACCACTGATGCTGTATTTCTGGTAAGGCAATTGCAGGAGAAATATCTAGCTAAAGATAAACCTCTGTACTTGGCTTTTGTTGACTTGGAGAAAGCCTTTGACATAATCCCCTGATCCCTTATCTGGTGGTCAATACAGAAATGGGATAGATGAGTGGTTGGTAAGAGCTGTACAAGCCCTGTACAAGGATGCTGTCAGTAAGGTGAGGGTTGGCAACAACTATAGTGAAGAATTCCGGGTGGAAGCAGTGGTCCACCAATGATCAGTCCTCAGCCCCCTCTTATTCATTATAGTCCTCCAGGCAGTAACAGAGGAATTCAAGACAGGCTTCCCCCAGGAGCTCCTCTATGCTGATGACCTTGCTCTAATAGTTGAGTCACTGCCAGAACAAGAGACGAAGTTTAGGGTGTGAAAGCAAGGTCTAGAATTGAAGGGCCTTAGGGTTTAACCTAGTAAAAACCAAAGTTTTAGTAAGTAGGAAGGCAGACAAACCACAAATCGCTTCAGGTAGATGGCGCTGCTTTATCTGTAGAAAAGGTGTGGGTAGAAACTCCATATGATATGCTCAGAGTAAGCTATGGATGTATAAAAGGTGCAGCAATATCAAAGGAAGGTTAAGATGTACAGAAAACAGATTCCATCATATGCCAGGGAGTAAAACTAGAAGTAGTTAATAGCTTCCGCTACCTAGACAACCAAGTCTGTAGTGGGAGTAATCAGAATAGCCTGAACAAAGTTCAGGGAGCTCATACCTCTGCTGGCAACTAAGGGACTTTCACTCAGGATGAAAGGTAGATTGTAGATGCATGTGTGCAAACTGCCATGCTACATGGCAGTGAAACATGGGCCATGGCTGCTGAGGACATGCGTAGATTTGAAAGAAATGAAGTTAGTATGATCTGCTGGATGTGTAATGTCAGTGTGCATACACGATAGAGTGTAAGCACCCTGAGAGAAAAGTTGGGGATAAGAAGCATCAAATGTGGTGTACAAGAGAGACGACTGTGCTGGTATGGTCATGTGTTACTTATGGTTGAGGACAGCTGTGTGAGGAAGTGCCACTCCCTAACTGTAGAAGGAACCTGTAGAAGAGGTAGACCAAGGAAGACATGTGATGAGGTGGTGAAGCATGACCTTTGAACATTGGACCTCACAGAAGACTGAGACCTTTAGAGATATGCTGCAATTGAGAAGACCTGGCAACTAAAGTGAGGTCATAGCCATAGCTGATGCCATTGTTGCATGTCCGGCCCTTTAAAGAGTATTCCTGATGCGTTTGGTGATATGATATGGTTCCCATTTCAGTGGCGTGTAAAATGCATCATCCAAATGTGGTCGATGCCAGTACCCACTGACTGGCTCCCATGCTGGTGGCATGTAAAAAGCACCATTTGAACGTGGCCAATGCCAGTACCTTCTGACTGGCTCCCGTGCTGGTGGCACATAAAAAGCACACCATCTGAATGTGGCTGATGCCAGTACCTCCTGACTGGCTTCTGTGCTGGGGACACATTAAGAGCACCCACTACACTTTCAGAATGGTTGGCATTAGGAAGGGTTGAACATCCAATAGCAACACAACAGCTGAATTTCCTGTCAACAATATATAGAATATAAGTGTGTATTTAGGCACTGTTGATGCAAATAGGCAACAGAAGCAGTATTAATTCCAAAAGGCAATCTTTATCTTCAGTGCAACGTGGAGATTGTGTTAGAAAACAGAATACTGCATTATTTACCTTGAGATGACATCTCATATGGGCTTGCTGCTATTTGCAATATCAGTGCCTGAATAGACACTGATATTCTATAAATCATTGATGGGAGATTCAGCTGTTACGTTGCTACTGGATGTGTGTCACTGAGGAGCTCAAAACACCTTGATCATGTGATATGAGAGAACCTCTCAAGGTAAATAATGTAGTATTCTGTGTTCTAACATAATGTCCATGTTATGTTGGAGATAAAGATTGCCTTTTGATATTAATACAGTTTCCGTTGCTATTAACTATCATCATCATCACCATTGTTTAGCATCCATCTTCTATAGGTAGGATGGTTGACAGCAGCTGGTCAGATAGAAAATCTATCCTAGGCTACTGTGTCTGTTTTGGCAGGGATTTTATGGCTGGATGCCCTTCCTAACTCTAACCTCTCTACAGAATGTAGTCAGTGCTTTTTATGTGGCACTAACACAGGCGAAGTTAGTTTTAGCATGATTTTTGCAGCTGGATGCCCTTCCAAATACCAACTACATTATAGTGTGGACTGGATGCTTTTAATGTGACACTTGCACTGGCAGGGTAACCAAGTAACTTGCCAGATAAAGAATTATGTGAGGCGCAGAGGCATTTGAGGAGGAGAACTTGTATTAGAGGATGAAAGGTTAGAGTGTGACAAAGAGACAGAGAGACAGAAGCAGGTGTCTTGCCACAACAGAGGTGGCATTAGAGAAGGTGATCCAGTATCAGATGATAAAAGGTTAGAGTGAACAGAGAAACAGAGGTCAAAATAGGTGTCTTGCTATAGAGGAGGTACATGGTTACCCAGTGAGAGATAGATAGATATATAGATAGATAGATAGAGAGAGAGAGAGAGAGAGAGGTACAAGAAAGAAGCCAGAAACAAGTGTGCTGATGTAAAGGAGATACTTGGTTACTTTCTTGTGTCTCCTTCTGCAGGTACTATCTCCTTTCAGTGACAAGCACATCTGTATACAGCTGTATTCACTCATGCATCATGTCCAAACTAATGTATTATCCTTTCCTTGCTACCACATTTAATCCCTCTTATGCCTAAATTTTCTCTCAACACAGTTGTGCTTTATCAGTCATTCACACTAATGTTGCAAATCCAATGGAGCATACTACCTTCATTTCTCTCCAGTCTACATATGTCCTCTGCAGTCAGAGGCCATGTCTCATTACCATGTAATGTAGCCATTCTCACAGAAGCATCATACAGTCTACCTTTCACTCTGAGAGAGAGTCCTTTTGCTGCCAACAGAAATAGTAGTTCTCTGAACTTCATTCTATTCTTATTTTAGAAACAGTACCTTCAGAGCATCCACCACCATTTACTAATTTGGTGACATAAATAGCATTTGAGGGAGTTTAAGTGCCTTGTGCTCTTAGTACTTATTGTTCCTGCACATCTGCCACATGAAAGCGACCTTATCTGATAACCTGTTCACGATTTCACTGCATCTCTTGTTGAGCAGGGCCATTTACCCGCTGGAATGAGAGTCTTATCTCCTTTCTTGCTAACAACAACTTTAGTCTTGGCTAAGTTAACTTTAAGACCCTTTGATTCCAGGTTTTGCTTCCAAACCCAGAACTTCTCCAATTCTGCTTTAAATTCTGCAATAAGAGTAAGATCATCAGCATATAGTAGTTCCCATGGGCATTCAGTTTTGAATTCATCTGTTATGGCCTGGAGAACTGTGATAAATAAGAGTGACTAAGAACTGATCCCTGGTGTACTCCACCTTGTATGTTAAATTCATCACTGTATTCAAGGCCAACTCTCACCTTATTGACAGCATCACTGTACATGACTTGAAAAGCTTTAACAAGCCACTCCTCTGCTCCTAGCTCGAAAGCTTTTTCCAGGTCAACAAAGGCTAAGTACAATGGCTTACTTTTGGCCAAATATTTTTCTTACAACTGTCTCACTATGAAGATGGCATCTGTAGTACTTCTACTTAGAACAAAACCAAATTGCATCTCATCTAGTTTAATTTAATTTAGGAGCATATGAAAAAAATCATACTATTCTATTCTACATACTAGCATAAAACATAGAAGAATTCATAAGTTCCCGCAGAACAATTTAGATTAGTACGAATTCTATGTTTTATGTTAGTATGTAGAATAGAACAGTATGATATGTATATATGATATATATAATCATTTAACATTCACTTTCCATGCTTATATAGGTCAGATAGTATTTATTGAGGCAGATTTTCTATAACCAGGTGCCCTTCCTGTTACCAACTACTCTCACACATATAAAACAGATTTAGTTAAACTCTTTTATTGTACCATCATAAATTGCATGATCTTTACACATGAAAAATTAACAGCATGTTGTGCAGTAATCATCACATAGATGATCACATAATCACCTTGAAATGCCAGATCTTCAGAAGAAACTACTAATTTAATCCATTGATATTTACCAACTCCAGTTGGTAAACAGAGTTAAATGAGAACTGTGTGTAAATTAAGTAGAACATTCGATATACAACATTTAAGAAAAGGAATTTTATTATTATTTTATTAGTGGGATAAAGATAGAAAGAAAAAGGGATGGATAACAGCTGTAGTCAGCATGCATGGAATAAAGAAATTTGACATGTAAACCATTGTAGATCAAAGTAATCTTCAAGTTAATCATGATAAATAGCTAAGAATTTAGTAGTTGATAAAAATAAGTTGGACAGTACATATTCACTCATGCACACTCACACCTATATACACATATAATTTTTTATTCCCTTACACCTACCATCATATGTATATATACATTTAAGCATACGCATAGTATACATATATAAGAACTTTAATTAATTTTATTCTTAGATTCTCTACTAGTTACACTGCTAATGTGGTTGGTAATATTAGATCTGATTATATTAGCATTATCATTTCCTTGTTTAGTTGCAATATTTTTATAATTAGAAAGTTGATTAAAGGGTTGTGTAGCATATTTATGTTTTGTATGCTTATGTGTAAAAATGACTTTAAAATTAGAATTATTTTGTATCAGAAAGTAATACATTGGATCTTTTCTTCAAAATAAACTTTTCAATAGAGTGCCGTTAATAAAACTATAATGTTAAGTTTCTTGTATTACTCCCATCTTTATAGCTAATCTGGGTTTCCACAGAGTGGGTTCCACAGTGAGTTTGCTTGTGAGTAATATTGACTGTAGTAGGCACCACAAGGATCATCTGTTCCAGCTCTACTGGCATGCTTGGTACTGTATCTCACAAGTTTGCCTCTGTTAGGAGCTGCTATCATGGTGGCTATGTTGGGGGAAAGACCCTATCAAGAATCTGGAAGAATAACCTGGGGATATTAATTTTAACATCATGAGTGAAGGGTGGGTCAAACCATGTGCTGATTCCTCCATCTTCTCCCAGTGTTGGAACATATATCTCCCTCAGAAGAGATGTGATATGTTCTCAGCCCCTCCAAAACTCTGCTAGACTTGGAATTTTGAGCCAACCCATTTGTGCTCCTGAGTTCACCATAGTGAAGGCAGTGGTTGGTTCTCCCAGGAGAACCAGGAGTATTAAATTAAGGAAGTTGTGGGGAGAGTCCTCTAGGTGTTCCTCAAAAGTTTTGAGCTTGCAGCTCCATCTTGGGAAATGGCATTGCACAGGGCCACCTTGGAACACTTCATAATTGTATCCCTATTAACCTTACATTTCTTAAAGATTCATATATGGAAGAATTTAAATCTAAACAAGGACATCTTTCCTTCCTTCCTTCCTTCCTTTCTTCTTTCCTTCCTTCCTTCCTACCTACCTACCTACCTACTCACCCACCCATGCTTAAATGCTTACAGATATGTGTGTATATAGTTAATTACTTCCTTAAATAATTTTAAATTCATCACTACTTGAATTAAATAAAATGTTATATTTACGTGAACTTCAGTTAATTTGAATTACACAGATTGTTGGTTTGGTTTCTTTCTATGAAATTGTGTACAAGTTAATGTATCTGTTATCACCACATAATTGTATTCACTTAAGCTGATCATGTTTTCACATTCAAATTATCTTTTTTTATTGTAAACTTTGTTGACTTTTTTTTTTCCAAAGCAGGCTTAATTAAGATAATACTGTTAGAACATATTTAATTAATTTCATACCAAAAGAGTAGAGTTAATTAATTTGATACTGACAGGAAAAAAAAAATTTAAATATTAATGACTGTTAATCTCATCTCTGCCACTTCTCTATAAATCTGTGTAAAACAAAATGCTTACGTCACATTGTCAAAATGTATTATAATTACACTTACAAAAACCTGCAAAAGTTGTGTTTTATAGAAGAAGAATATATTGGTAGTAATAATAGTTTAAACTGTAATCATTCTCATCATTCTACATCAGTATTCCATGCTGGCATGAGTTGGATGAGTCAATTCTTCATCATCATCATCATCATCATTTAACGTCCGCTTTCCATGCTAGCATGGGTTGGAGGATTTGACTGAGGACTGGCGAACCAGATGGTTGCACCAGACTCCAATCTGATCTGGCAGAGTTTCTACGGCTGGATGCCCTTCCTAACGCCAACCACTCTGAGAGTGTAGTGGGTGCTTTTACATGCCACTGGCACGAGGGCCAGTCAGGCAGTACTGGCAGCGGCCATGTTCAATGGTGCTTTTCATTTGAAGTTATTTCCCTCTTGGATATATTGAAAGACTGCATCTTGCTCATAGTTTCATTTTTGGTTTGGTTTTTATGGCCAACAATTGACCAACAACTCTCTCTTTTTATATATATATATATATATACGTGTGTGTGGTGTGTGTGCATGTTTGTGTGTGTGGTTATGTGTATATACTAGAATGAATACTATCTTAAAGGCAGCGTATTTGGTTTTATGTATGATAATTAATTAATGCATGTTTTTGTTATATGTATGTGTGTGCGTGTGAGTGTGTGTGTGTGTGGAGGTGCATAGCTTAGTGGTTAGGGCATTGGACTCATGGTCATAAGATTATGGTTTCAATTCCTGGACTGGGTGATGTGCTGTGTTCTTGAGCAAAACACTTCATTTCATGTTACTCCAGTCCACTCAGCTGGTAAAAATGAGTAATCCTGAGGTAGACCAGCATCCCATCCTGGGTGGAATATATACACCAGAGAAGCCAGGAAACCACCCCTTTGCTCTTTATGGAGTAATGTGGACTAACCACACAAGCACGCATGCACACACACATTTATATATATGCATGTGTGTTTGTTTGTTACCCTTTTTTTTTCTATTCGCAGTATTTATAAATCCCTCTTATTTTTCCATATTCTTTTCAATAATCTTCCTCTCTTTCTCCACAATAGCCTATTGACATTAGAATTTATACTGTTCCATATTAAAATAGACACTGTCTCCAACCTCACTCATCCCTTCATTCTGCTTCCAGTTCTCTCTACTTCTCTTATTCCTTTCTCTTTTTTAAGTCAGGTTTTTATCTTGATATCTTTTATCATAGTCCTCCAGGCAATAACGGAGGAATTCAAGACAGGATGCCCTGGGAGCTCCTCTATGCTGATGACCTTGCTCTAATTGCTGAGTCGCTATCAGAACTGGAGGAGAAGTTTCAGGTGTGGAAACAAGGATTAGAATCGAAGGGCCTCAGAGTCAATCTAGCTAAAACCAAAGTCGTAATCAGTAGGAAGGTAGACAAATCACAAACACCTTCAGGTAGATGGCCCTGCTCGATCTGTAGAAAAGGTGTAGGTAGAAACTCTATAAGATGCACCAAGTGTAAGCTATGGACACATAAGAGATGCAGCAATGTCAAAGGAAGGCTAACTAGGAAGATGGTTTTTGTATGTGGCAGATGCTCAGGAACAATAAACACTGAAAATGCTCTGAGACCAACTTCCGTCACTTTCCAGGGAGAGAAAAACTAGAAATAGTTGATAGTTTCCGTTACCTAGGTGACCAGTCAGCAGCGGGGGCGGGTGTGTGTGCTGAAAGTGTAACTGCTAGAGTAAGAATAGCTGGGCAAAGTTCAGAGAGCTCTTACCTCTGCTGGTGACAAAAGGCCTCTCGCACAGAGTGAGTGAAAGGCAGACTGTATGATGCGTGTGTACGAACAGCCATGCTACATGGCAGTGAAACATGGGCCGTGACTGCTGAGGATATGCGTAAGCTCGCTAGAAATGAAGCCAGTATGCTCCGATGGATGTGTAATGCGGTACTCACACTCGGCAGAGTGTAAGTACCTTGAGAGAAAAGCTGGACCTAAGAAGCATCAGTTGTGGTGTGCAAGAGAGACGTTTGCGCTGGTATGGTCATGTGGCGAGAATGGATGAAGATAGTTGTGTGAAAAAGTGCCACACCCTAGCGGTTGAGGGAAACCTGTGGAAGAGGCAGACCCAGGAAAACCTGGGATGAGGTGGTGAAGCACGACCTTCGAACTTTAGGTCTCACTGAGGAAATGACTAGAGACCGAGACCTCTGGAAGTGTGCTGTGCCGCGAGAAGACCCGGCAGGACAAGTGAGTCCACAAACCGTGGCCTTCTACATGGGATGGAGCCAGCCTACGTATGCTACCTTCCCTTCTTGGGACACAAAACTCTACTGTGAGGACGTGTTGAGGCAAGTGAGGATCAGAATCGAAATCGATCAATGGAAATTGCGGATGTGCTACCAGTGCCGGTGGCATGTCGAAACTCTGCTTGTGAAGACCCATTGAGGCAAGTGAGGATCAGAATCGAAATCGATCAATGGAAATCGATCAATGGAAATTGCAGATGTGTTACCAGTGCCGGTGGCATGTAAGAGAACTTTCCGTTTCGCGACCGTTGCCAGCACCGCCCCGTTTCGTGTCCGTTGCCAGCCTCGCCTGGCCTCGTGCCGGTGGCATAAAAAGCACCATCCGTTCGTGGCCGTTTGCCAGCTCTGTCTGGCACCAGTGCGGGTGGCACGTAAAAAGCACCCACTACACTCACGGAGTGGTTGGCGTTAGGAAGGGCATCCAGCCGTAGAAACACTGCCAGATTTGACTGGGCCTGATGAAACCTTCTGGCTTCACAGACCCCAGTAGAACCGGCCAACCCATGCTAGCATGGAAAACGGACGCTAAATGATGATGATGATGATGATGATGATGATCTTATGCTTTCTTTCTTTTTTTTTTGTCGTATTTACATTCAATCCCTTGCACATACTCTATACAACCAGAAGGAATTCTGGACAGAAAATAAATTATTTTAAAATATACATAACTTACTGTAGTTGTTATTTAGTCATTAACTAGTAGACATATGATAAAAATATTTTAGGTGTAACTATTTTTCTTTTCTTTTCTTTTTTTTGAAACTCGGACTATTAAAACTGTAGTGTATTTTGAGGAAGATTTGGCTGCTACTTTTCGCATATTGAGCTGCTCATGTTGAGGCTGGCATCTCTGCCCATATGAGTTCATGCTAATTGTATTGTGTGCAGGTGTGAGTGTATGCACTTGCACTGCATTAGTCAATGTGTGTGTATTGGTCTCACTGTGTGCCTGTATGTTGATGTTATGGTGTGTTATTTCAATGAGATTTGGTATTTTTATTAGGTTTAGCTATCATCATTCATTGACAGAAACCCATCCATACATTCATACATACACACAGTATAATGTGTGATTTAAGAGGGCACTACTGTTTCTATCAGGTGTGAATGGTCTGTTGTGATTGCAAATCATCATCATCATCATCATTGTTTAACGTCCGTTTTCCATGCTAGCATGGGTTGGACGGTTCGACCGGGGTCTGGGAAACCAGGAGGCTGCACCAGGCTCCAGTCTGATCTGGCAGTGTTTCTATAGCTGGATGCCCTTCCTAACGCCAACCACTTTGTGAGTGTAGTGGGTGCTTTTTACGTGCCACCGGCACAGGTGCCAGGGGAAGCTGGCAATGACCACAATCAGTTGGTCTTTTTTATGTGCCACCGGCAATAAATGCAATTTAAAAAATTATTCTAATATGTGCAGTAAATTTAAGCAAGTGATTTAATTGGTCATGCCCTCATCATTTAACATCTTCCTTCCATGCTCACATGGGTTGGATGGTTTGACAAGAGCTGGTAAGTCAGAAGATTGTACTAATCTCAACTGTCTATTTTGGCATGGTTTCTATAGCTGGATGCCCTTCCTAATGTCAACCACTTTACAGAATGTACTGGATACGTTTTATTTGGCATCAGCAGCAGTGAGAACAATAAGTAACTTGCATGACAAGATCCCTCAACTGACTGGGAGAGAGCATTGAGAGAGGTGGCTGTGTGCCATTGGCATGAATAGATGTCTTGCAGTAGAGGAGATACATGGCTACATCAGTTGGAGACAATAGAGAGAGTGACAGGGAGGTGGGTATAATTGAAGTGGAACCAGGGATTGGGTAGAGTGAGTGGATGGGTAAGTTTACAAGAGTGTGAAAGGAGTGTGGGAGAGGGAGGGGGATGTTGCAAGTGGACACAGGTAGAGAGAGGGTGTGTTAGGATATTTTGTGGGGAAGATATTTGACTGGAACAAGGACCTGATCTACACACACACATGCTTCAGTATGTGTGTCTGTGGATGTGTGTGTGTGTGTGTGTGTGTGTGTGTGCGTGCGTGTGTGTATGTATCCATACATACCCAATCTCATACATACATCAATGTTAGATATTCATAGTAATGGTTTTCTTATTTCGTTGACTTTTCTATGTTTTTCTGTAAAAGTTTCCTCTGTTTTGACAGAATGCAAGAAAGCATTCAGTCTTAGAAAGAGACTTTTTTTTATAAAAATGTTAGGAAGATGTGTACTAGTGATTTAGCTAATGAAAGCTTTCCAGTTACAACCATTAGGAACAACATAGCCTAATATATCCTGTTTTTAAGGATATAGGATGTTATCTGAAGAAGCCTTAGGTGCTGTTTCTAGCAGGTTGACCTACTGCATAGAAGTTCTTTTAGTTGTTTATGTTTAGCTGGTGGCACATGAAAAAACATTCAAGCGAGGTCATTGCCAGTGCCGCTGGATTGGCTCCTGTGCAGGTGGCACATAAAAAGCACCATTTGAGTGTGGCCATTACCAGTATCGCCTGTCTGGCCCCCATGCTGGTGGCATGTAAAAGCACCCACTACACTCTCGGAGTGGTTGGCATTAGGAAAGGCATCCAGCTGTAGAAACTCTGCCAGATCAGATTGGAGTCTGGTGCAGCCATCTGGTTCACCAGACCTCAGTCAAATTGTCCAACCCATGCTAGCATGGAAAGCGGACGTTAAATGATGATGACGATGATGATTAGCAACTTGTTGCTAAACAACATCAATTGTAAAAATTGCTCAATGTGTTCTTCCTATCTTTTTTAAATATCTGTTCTTCCTATTTTTTTATATATCAGAAACACACATATACACAGACACACACATATACACAGACACACACATATACACAAACATGCTGAAGCATGTGTGTGTGTAGATGAGGTCTATGTCCTAGTTTAATGTCTTCCCAACAACATATCCTAGCACCCTCTCTCTACCTGTGTCCACTTACTACATTCCTCCTCCCACTCTCTTTTCACAATCTTGCAAACTTAAAAAATCCCTGGTTCCACTTCACTTATACACACCTCCCTATCACTCTCTTCACTGTCTCCAACCGAGGTAGCTGTGTATCTCCTCTACTGCAAGACATCTGTTTATATCTGTCTCTCTATTCCTATTCTAATTTCTCATCAACTGGCACAAAGCCACCTCTCTCAATACTCTCTCCCAGTCAGTTGAGGGGTCTTGTTTTGCAAGTTACTTGGTGTCCTCACTGCTGCTGGTTCCAGATAAAAAGTACCCAATACATTCTGTTGAGTGATTGACATTAGGAAGGGCATCCAGCTGTAGAAACTATGCCAAAGTAGACAGTTGAGATTAGTACAATGTATAGAAATACAATTACACACTGATTAATGTGCCTGTCTATGTGCATATACACACACCCAATGCAATTTACATGGACTCATAGTGGCCAAAATAGATTCCAGATTCTCAGCAGTTGCTCAAGCTGCTTGAAATAACAGTTTGAACTTATACTTCAACTGGATAAATTGTGCAAAACATCTTGCTCAAGGTTAATCATACAATACATATAGAAAGATATTGATCTTCAGCCCACCAGGCCTTTAAGACAATATCTCTCATTCTTATATATAAAGATATGTACTGAAGATAATTATCTTCTTAATGATCCTGCAAGTGATGCTTTAGAATTCATCTTGTAATTATTCAGTTGTAAAAACTTTTAATTAGATAGAATTATTTCTAATGATCCAGACATAATCATTGTTAGTGACTAGCTTAAATTATTTTTGTTAATTTATCTGAAATTATTTGTACTGATTCTTCTAAAACCTACTAACACATTCCAGCCTCTGGAACAGATCTGTCTCCTCTCTCTGCCCTGGTTGCTGACTCTTGGTATCAGCCAATCTTTCGTAACCTTCACTCAGGTACTCCTGTCTCCACCTATATTGTGTTTACCCCATCTTAACAGCCAACCCTTTTCCTCCAGAATATTGGCCCTCTGGAATTCCCTTCTCACAACTGTTCAAGAATATTAGCCATGTTGACGTCACTAGTCTCAGTGGGCTTGCAAAGTTTCTTCTTCCAGGATAATAAAAAGACAAACTGTTTTTGAACATGTTTGTATGAAATTTTAATGTTCTTATTGCACTATTTTAGAGTTTTGTGTAGCTTTTTGATTAAACCAGTTGTATTTAATTTTATATATATATATATATTATATATATATATATATATATATACAAGTGTCTTCTGCTATAGCCCTGGGCCGACCAATGCCTTGTGAGTGGATTTGGTAGACGGAAACTGAAAGAAGCCTGTCGTATATATGTATATATATATATATGTTTGTGTGCCTGTGTTTGTCCCTGATGCTGGTGTGTTTACGTCCCCGTCACTTAGCGGTTCGGCAAAAAGAGACCGATAGAATAAGTACTGGGCTTACAAAGAATAAGTCCCGGGGTCGATTTGCTCGACTAAAGGTGGTGCTCCAGCATGGCCGCAGTCAAATGATTGAAACAAGTAAAAGAGTAAAAGAGTAATATATATATATATATATATATATAGATAGATATATATATATATATATATAGATAGATATATACATACATACATATCTCATATTCTACATCTTCAAATATTTCAGGATTCAACTCTAGCAATTTCAATTGACATTGAACCCTCATTTATTGCTTTGGGCCCATCACATCTTGCTGTTGGCATGAACAATATAGCATGGTTTTACCATCTTGGAAAAGGTGAGTTAATAAATTTTTCAGTTGAGAAAAAAGTTCATTTTTGTTGTTAAATATCTTGTTAGAACATCTCTGTACTCACTAAGAATAATTTGAATCTGATAGCTACCTAAGTGAATGGAATGAAGAGGTTAGTAGAGAATAGATTGAGACAGGAATAGAGAATAAAGGAGAATATACAATTGAGTATTTAGCAACAATAAAATAGAGAATATAGTTGAGAATGTAGTTACAATGGAATAGAGAATATAGTAGAGAACAGAATAGAGAATAGTGTGAGGGAGGTGTTAGGAATAGATTGATATTAGAATATAGAAGAGTATAGTGTAGGAAACAGAATGATGAATAGTGTTGATAATGTTATAGTGAACAAAGAAGTGAATAGGATAGAGAATTTAATAAAGAATAGTTAAGAAGAATGCACTGTAGAGTTTAGAGTAGATGATAAAACAGAGAATGGAGTAAAAAAGTGGGTAGAAAGTAGAGGGATAGTGTTGAGCAGGGGTGAGCAGCCTTTTTCTAGCAGCAGACCTTCTGAGATTTTTTTTTCATAAATTTGATCACACTACAAAATGAATAATTTAATATCACATGTTGTTATAGAGTACTCCATAAATCATGTTGAACAAACCACAAAACAAAAAAATAGTCTGACTGACAGAGTGTATTAATTTTAGTAAAATATGTTTATGTAATCATGGCATAATATGTGTCACGTAAGCAGTCATTGAGAGCTGCTTGTGGTTCAAATATCACTGGTTGCCCATGCATGGTGTAGAGCAGTGGTTCTCAATCAGAGTCCACATGACCCTTGGGGATCCATCTAAAAATTTTGTTATTAAAATTCATGTGCAATAAATTGCTTATACACTTCTATAATACACAAAATATTAAAATTTTTTTAATACAATTCCCAATGTATGTTTTTTTTATGTACAGTAAGTGGTTCTAGAGGTCCAGTATAGTAAAATAGGAATCAAAGAGGTCCACAGTCAATAGATGGTTGAGAATCACTAGTGTGGAGAGAAAAGAAGAGAATATAATACAGAATATTGTCTAAGATTGGTTTAAAATTTGTAAATTGTCTTTGATGCTGCTCCAGACAATGAGACTAATGTATGTAAGGCCAAGGTAACAGCAACTTGGCTAATTACTTGAGGCACCACATGCTAAAGGGCACCTCTTGTTGTGTTTGAGATCTTCCAAATATAAAGGGGAAGTTTAAGTGTTATTCACAGGTGTGATCTCTTGAATGGACTAGCTATTGCAGAAGTATTATTTCCATGAGATGGAAAACTTCTGAGAGAAGCTGATAGATTCATCAACAATAATAATTTATTGAATGATGTGCTAAATCTGTGGATTTCATTATGAATAATGCTTTTGATTTCTTTAACTTTGGCCACATGAAAGTTAAACTTTTAGCCAGGTAAAGCTTATAAAGACATTTATTGCCTTCCATGACTCAAGACAAATTAGATTCTTTGGCAATTTTGTCAATGGTAAATGATATTGTTAGAAGAGTAGATAGATAAACAAAATACTATAAAAGCATTTGCAGAGATGTGTTTCAGAATAATCTGTTTTTCAACATTTGTTCTTTTGCTCAAGTTTTTAATTACGAGAAATTTGTTCCCTCTGCAGGAAATCAACGACACTCTTTGGAATCTCTCACTCACCTATCCTCCATTCAGCACTTGTCTCAAAATTGTCTAGACCATTTCTAATTATGTAGATATGCTCCCCACCCGCTAGATTTTTCCTTATGTAGTTATATGAATGAAAGTATTTGAAACTTTTATGCTAAGTTTGAACTTTTCTCTTTAGTTTGTATATTGTAATAAATACTTTATTTCTATATTTGAAGCTTTTGTGTGAAAATTAAAAATATGTATAGGTGCAGGAGAGACTGTGTAGTAAGTAGCTTGTTTACCAAGCACATGACTCTGGGTTCAGTCTCACTGCATGGCACCTTGAGCAAGTGTCTTTTACTATAGCCTCGGGCCGACTAAAGCCTTGTGAGTGGATTTGGTAGACAGAAACTGAAAGAAGCCCATTGTGTGTGTGTGTGTGTGTGTGTGTGTGTGTGTGTGTGTGTGTGTGTGTGTGTGCATGTGTGTCTGTGTTTGCCCCCCACCATTATTTGACAACCGATGTTGGTGTATTTACGTTTTCATAACTTAACAGTTCGTCAAAAGAGACCGATGGAATAAGTACTAGGCTTAAAGAATAAGTCCTGGGGTCAATGTGTTCAACTAAAGGTGGTGCTCCTGCATGGCCACAGTCAAACAAATAAAAGACTTCTTTTCTTGAGCGGGGCACATGTCCCTCAAGTTCCCCCTTGGGTCTGCCCCTGACATTTCACTTCAAATGGCTCATTGTGTCTTGATGGGTGGAGTCATGTCACAATCTTATTTCTCCTTTATGAGGCTAAGATCTTGTACCTGTGTAAGGTATATGTTGAAAATGTGACATCAGAAAATGATTGGAGAGTATACCATATGAAATTACATTTCATATTGTATACTGTAGTGTGATGGAGGAAAAGGACAACAGAAAAAGAAGCAAACGGGAGAAAGAAATACAAAAGGCCTTACCTGTTGACCTCGGCAGAATGAGCGATCACTCTCAAGAAATAAACACGTCTTTGCTCGCTGCTGTCTCTGCTCGAACTGACCACACGTGCTTCCTGCCCATGCATGCCCCTTGAATGTGCCATAGGCCTCTGCAGTCTTCACTTCCGTCTACCTCATCTGCAATCCCCTCCACCAACACCACATAGCTCATCACAGCCCATAACAACACTAACACCACATATACTCTTAGCACCATCTTCTGGTATATTTATCAACACTATCTTCTTAATCTTCATTATTATTATTAACATTTTGACATCTGTTTTCCTACGTTGTAAAGTGTTAATGCAATGAAATGTTGCCTGGGACACTTGTGTAAAAGTGACGAATATTAAAATTGAGTCCATTTTTTTTGTCTATTTTTGACTGATATCAAGGTGACAAGAAGCTACGTGAAGTAGACTATGTGGGTAGCGTCCAATCCCTAAAGATGAATGGCATTTATGTGGCTGCACATATAGGAGATAAAATTCATCTGCATATTGTAAGTATATATTGGTGTGAGTTTTTTGTTTGTATTTTCACTTTACACACATATACACTCATGCATACACATTTTGTATAGGTGTGTATCTATGATGGAAATTTCCTGGCTTTAAGGGCCTGGTTGGAGGCCCAACCTTCTGAGTTCTTTTACAGGGCTTAGAAAAACTGAAGGACCACTGCAATAAGTGTGTGAACCAGAGAAGGGGAATATATTGAATAAAACCATAATTAACTGATCCTTCTGTATTTTCTTTTACCCAAAGGCAGGAACTTTTCAGCATCCCCTCATATATAGATTTCTCTCTATACATATACATGTGTTTGTATACATACATACCCACACAGATATACCCGTATATTTCCCCTCCCCAACCACCTGTACAATTCCTGCCTTCTTCCTATCATACTTCTAATCCTTTCATTCTCCCCGCCCCCCTTCTGTTCTTTCTGATGTCCTTGTTCTTTCTATCTTTCCCTCTCCTGTTAATCTCCTTATTTACTAATGCTACTGTACACACCCTAATTTATTGAGTACTCTATAAACCAGCATTTGTTCCCCTTTTCTCACCTCTCAAATACCCATTTTTGGCCTTTTTACCTCTCTAAATTATATTTATCATGTATAGTAGATATAAATTTTACTGTTCTGTCTATAAAGTAGTTGGTTTAATGAACTGAGAAAGTGTAGGCCTATGAGGTCCCTCTCATCCTGTCTCACCAAGGACTGTTTAAACTCTCTAGTGCTGGTACTATGAGTGCATCATCATCATTGAGGTTCAGCTAACAAACTGAAATGGCCCTCTTTTACCATGCACTAGTAGCATGTAAAAAATGTATTCATGTTCTTATTTCATTCACATTTTGTAATGTTTAAATGTGTACTTCATTTCTTCTGATTTACAGTATGTTGTGCATAACACACACTTGTGCATGTATGCATGCAGTATGCTAATGTCAAGATGAGAAGAAATACACACATGTATATGACAGATTTCTTCTAATTTACAACTGCCAAATTTCATTCACATCTTGGTCAAGCTGCAGCTATAGAAGATACAAGCTGACAGTGTCTACCCAATGGGAATGAACCCTAAGCTATGAGGTTCCAAAGGGAACTTCTTAACTTAATTCTCTTTTCTCTTTTACTTGTTTCAGTCATTTGACTGCGGCCATGCTGGAGCACCGCCTTTAGTCGAGCAAATCGACCCCAGGACTTATTCTTTGTAAGCCCAGTACTTATTCTATCGGTCTCTTTTGTCAAACCACTAAGTGACGGCGACGTAAACACACCAGCATCGGTTGTCAAGCAATGCTAGGGGGACAAACACAGACACACAAACACATACACACACATATATATATATACATATATACGACAGGCTTCTTTCAGTTTCTGTCTACCAAATCCACTCACAAGGCATTGGTCGGCCCGGGGCTATAGCAGAAGACACTTGCCCAAGATGCCACGCAGTGGGACTGAACCCGGAACCATGTGGTTGGTAAGCAAGCTACTTACCACACAGCCACTCCTTCGCTAATGGTGATATTATTCTTTCTTTTTCACTTGCTGTGATCTGAAGGAAGAAGCAATACTCATACCCTCCTTTGAAGGCCCTCCTAGACTTATTGTTTGGAGGTATAAGTACACATATAAAAATATAACTATTGATTATATGAATACATACATATGCACCTGCTGCTTGGATAGATAAATACACTTACTTAGGTTTATAGTGCTTTTAGCTTTAAACATTTGCTGCATCTGAAGGAAGGAGCAGTACACATGGCACAGCTTTTGCAGACTCATGGTGACTAATATGATTGATGCTTTTAATATTTCTCTTGAACCGTTGCAAGTAAATACTTTCAGAAAAGACATAAGCAGAGTAGATTTTCTGATGGTCAGCATTCTGGGTAGAAGTGCCTGAGTGTGGAACCTTGGGTATTGGACACAACCAGGTGAGAAAAATAAGTGGGTCAGAAATACTAATTTCTTTATTGCCCTCAAGGGGCTAAAGATAGAGGGGACAAAGAAGGACAGACAAACGGATTAAGTTGATTATATCGACCCCAGTGCGTAACTGGTACTTATTTAATCGACCTTGAAAGGATGAAAGGCAAAGTCGACCATGGCAGAATTTGAACTCAGAACGTAACGGCAGATAAAATACCACTAAGCATTTCGCCCGGCGTGCTAACGATTTTGCCTGCTCGTCGCCTTGATATGGGTCAGAAATACTATTTTCAAAAGAACAGAGCCATTACAGTAGCTGTAAAAAAGGCATAGAAAGAGAGAGAAGGAGCATACCTGTGGGTCTGAGGGTAGAGCATGTCTGTGAGTGCTGTTTTGCCAATCAGTTGAGTGTTCCTATTCTGGCTGTAGTCTAGGATCTCTTCTTGTGCCACAGAACCTTCTCTGATATTAATAATGAAATTATTGTATACAGTGCTAAGGTGCACTACAACTTGTCAAAAGTGCGTATAAAGAATATGCAGTAATGTACAAATGCCTGGAAAGTGAACAGTGTATGAGTCAGATACATGCTTGCGTGTGTATAGAGGGGAGAAAAAATAAGGTGTAGTGTTGGTGAATCTCAGGAAGCATGGAAGTTTTGAAGGATGCCGTGCTCCAACAACTAACAACTGATGCCGGCAGTCTGTTCCATGCTTCAGCAACTCTTAGTGTGAAAAAAGGTTTCCGAAAGTCATGGGAGCTGTGCTGTTTTCTGACTTTGTAAACATGTCCACCGGTGTTAGACAGCTGGTGTTTGAAAAGGTGCTCAGAGTTATTGTTAGTAGGATGGTTAATAATTTTATGAGTGTCTGCCAAGTCAGCTGCCAGACGTCGGAGTTTCAATGTGTAGTCTTTACTTGATAAGTACACATAGATAGACTTATGGCTGGGATAGCTACAAGTCAGTTTATGTTCAGTTACATATGTTTGTAGCTTGGCTAGATACTTAAACATAGACTTACAGCTTGGTTGTATAAGTACACATATATAGATTTAGAGCTTGGATAGATATGTTCATATATGTACGCTTACATCTTGTACTCTTGCTATTAAGTAGCATCAGATGTTCTAATATTTTGATGATATTTTGTATTTGTCAAGCTCGATGCTAATAATTGTGAAAATGATGAATTCAAACAGAAGCAGTCTCGTCTCTTTGAAGGCAACAAGTCTCATATTACACATCATGCAATGACTGAAGACTTTTTAATATTCTGCACCAGTGTAAGTTGTATTATACGTTATTTATATGTGTGTGTTTATGTGGTGTATGTGTTGTTGCCTGTATTTTTATGTATGAATATGAATATATGTATTTATATATATATATGTATATATATATATATACACACACACATTATATCATTATATAATATATAATAATAATTATAATAATATCTATCTATCTATATATATATATATACACACACACACACACACACACACATATACATATGTTTGGTTGTATATATATATGTGTGTCTATGTAATCACATATATTTGTGTGTGTGTGTATATATATATATATATATATATATATAAATGCATACATACATATATGTATATATATTTGTATATGTATCATCATTATCATTTAACGTCTGTTAAATGATGATGATTATGATATATAAATATATATATATACATATATGTATGTATTTATATACACATACATATATACATATGTATGTGTGTATATACACATGTATGTGTGTGTATATATATATATTATATATATATATATATATGTATATTATATATATATATATATCATCATCATCATTGTCGTCGTTTAATCTCCGCTTTCCAAGCTGGCATGGGTTGGACGGTTTGACTGAAGACTGGTGAGCCATAAGGATGCACCAGGCTCCAATCTGATCTGGCAAAGTTTCTACAGCTGGATGTCCTTCCTAATGCCAACCACTCTGAGAGTGGGTGCTTTTACATGCCACTGGCACGAGGGCCAGTCAGGCAATTCTGGCAACGATCACACTCAAAAGGTGTTTTTTATGTGCTACCTGCATAGGAGCCAGTCTAGCGGCACTGGCAATGACCACACTCGAATGTTTTTTGTCATGTGCTGGTAAGGCGACACTGGCAACGATCATGCTCAAATGGTGTTTTTATGTGCCACCTGCACAGGAGCTATATATATATATAAATAGATTTTTGTGTTTGTGTCTCATCATCATCATCATCATCATTTAATGTCTGTTTTCCATGCTGGCATGGTCTGGACTGTTTTACAGAAACTAGTCAGCTACAATGCCACATCAAGCTCCAATGTCATTTTTGACATGGTTTGTATGCCTGGATGTTCTAGATGCCAACTATTTTACAGTGTGTACTGGGTGCATTTTTTGCTACGAACATGAGTGAGGTAGCCATGTAATTTTGAAGACAAAATAGAAAAGGAAAATGAATCAGGAAGAAGCTCCCACTACTAATAGAAAATATTTGGGAGTGGAATGTCGAGGTGGGTGGCTTTATGACAGGTGTTGAAAGGCTAAAGTCTAGGGACAAGCACAGGTGTCTTCCTATAGGGGAGATACATGGCCAAAGGAGATAAAAGGAAGGTAGTGATTGGTTGCTAGGGCAAACTCTCAAGGTACAGGAAGGTGGGCATAAGGGCGGATATGGTCAATAGATCATGGGTGGGGATGAGAGAGACTAGATGCTTTCATAAGAGTGTGAATGTGAATGGGGAGTAAACAGTTGGAGATAGATGCATTATGTCTGTAAAAAAAAGAAAAAAGAGAAATGGAATGACCATGGCTGAAACATCTTTGATCATTGGTCTGTGTTATCAGACAGAGCTGACTGTAGGCTAAAAACAAATCAGTGAACAAGCCTACACATGGTTGCTCAACATGCTAGAAATAGCAGCCAAGCCTTTAACTCACCACCACCTCCGCCACTGCCACCACCACCACCACCACTTACTTGGCTTGACAGGTCTACACAAGCACAGTATATCGCCAAAGTCTTGGTCACCTGTCTCTGCCTCCATGAGGCCCAACACTCGAACAGTGCTTTTTATATGCCACCAGTATGGGTGCCAGTCAGACAGCACTGGCATCAGCCATGACTACAATTTCACTCGGCTTCAAGCACAGCATATTGCCCAATGTTTGAAGGGTACTTTTAACGTGCCAGTTATGCAACATTGGCATCAGCCACGACTTTAATTCACTTGACTTGATGTGTCTTTTCAAGCATGGCATTCTAAAATGCAAAGATATACTACATAATTATAATGTAGTCCTAGATACACTATGCCTCTATAAATCATAATCTTTGTCTTTTAATGTATGATTCATATGAATTTGTTATTTTTTATTTTTGGTTTCATACAGTCTGGATTGCTGCAGTATTTTTACATGGATGACTGGAAGTTTGTTAATGAATATAAACATACTTGTGGCATTCTCAAGGTCTTCCCTCATTCTATGGGAAATCTCATTTTTATTGATGACAAATTTGATGGATTTGTTTATAATCCGGTGAGTTATTTTTGCTGAACTTTGCTAAATCCTTGCCAGATAATATTTGGAATTAAATTTTTTATGTATTTTAAAAACTTGTAGTGTGTGTGTGTGTGTGTGTGTGTGTGTGTGTTAATGTGTGTGCTGTATGTGAAAGTGTGCTGTGTGAGAGAGAGAGTTTGTGTGTGTGTGAGAGAGAGA
The DNA here is from genome assembly GCF_006345805.1 of Octopus sinensis. Taxonomy (NCBI): domain Eukaryota; kingdom Metazoa; phylum Mollusca; class Cephalopoda; order Octopoda; family Octopodidae; genus Octopus; species Octopus sinensis. The sequence goes on from NC_042997.1 coordinate 170,410,580, forward strand.
GAGTGTGCTGTGTGTGAAAGTGTGCTTTGTGTGTGTATGTGTGAGTGTACTGTGTGTGTGAAAGAGAGAGTGTGTGTGTGTGAGTGTGAGTATGTGTGTATGAGGGCATGTATGTATGTGTGTATTTGCATTTTTGTATGCGTTTATCTGTGTCATTGTATACATAGCTTGTTTGTATAGCCTTATGTGTATATGTGTTTATGCCTCTTGTGGTGTGTGCACATTGTATTCTCCAGTTTATAATTAAGGCTTCCATAATAGGGAATTTCAACTGGTTTCGTATAAAAATAATCAATAGTTCATTCGAAATAACAGTGAAGATTTTTGTTAATGAGATTACATGATAATTTCATTTTATGTATTTATTTAATTACCAACCAAATTAAATGGAATTGGAATGGTAAAAATGGCTGTGTGCCAAACTAAATATCTTGTATTAGATCTCTTTGTATTCTTAGTTCAAATCCTGCCAAGGTGCACTATGTCTTATCTCACTTGGGGATTGACAAATGCAGTAATAGTAAAATAAACAATTTGTTTTATATTCCTTCATCATCATCATCGTTGTTTAACGTCCGTTTTCCATGCTAGCATGGGATGGACGGTTCGACCGGGATCTGGGAAGCCAGGAGGGTGCACCAGGCTCCAGTCTGATCTGGCAGTGTTTCTACAGCTGGATGCACTGCCAGATCAGACTGGAGCCTGGTGCAGCCTCCTGGCTTCCCAGACCCCGGTCGAACCGTCCACCGTAATTTAGAGATCTTGTTCAAATTTCTCACATTTGCATGTAATTACCAAAGACAGCTTTCACACTTGTACACTACACATAGATATAGATTGGTGATTATTTGTGCTTACAGTATAAAAGTATTCAATCCTTAAAGTTGAATGTATATATTTTATTAGAAGCTGAAATTTTATGATATCAAATTATTGAAGTAGGTATGGAGAGTGACGACATTTGAGGGAAAGTCAAAAATTATCTGCACTTTCACCATAACATATTTTTATTATTATCACACTGCCTTCTGCACATGCATGCTTATAGTTGGTGCTATTGTGGTCACGTGATTGAATTTTGAGCCTGATCACACCATTTTACTTTCTTGCTTTACAGTGTAAGCATGGCTGCTCCACTAGCAATGAGCACCAAAGAAGAACAAAGAACAGCGATCCGAGAGATGGTAATGGTGAACTGGTTCACCATTACCATCTCTCGAGCTTGCTGAATCTTCTCATCAGTGGTGGAGGTTGACAGGCGCCCTGCTCCTTCTTTGTGTGTCACAATTGTCTGGGCACTTTTAAACTTCTCAATCCTCTCATATACACTTCTATGTGGTAGTGCAGTGTCCCTGTATTGTCCTGAAAGCCTCTGATGAATTTCAGTACCTGACACACCTTTTGACCAGAGAAATTGGATCACTTCTCTTTGTTCTTTTTTGGTGCTCATTGCTAGTGGAGCAGCCATGCATACAGTGTAAAGCTAGAAAGAAAAATGGTGCAATCAAGCTCAAACTTCAATCACATGACTACAACAGTACCAACTATAAGCACACATGCACAGAAAGCAATGTGACAATAATAAAGATATGTTATGGCAAAAGTGTGTGTAATTTTTGACTTCTCTTCATATAATAACAAACATATTTTACATAATACTAGCAGGTGTACCCGGCGTTGCCCGGGTGTGTTAGTTTGAAAAGGCTTTGTAACTAATAAAGCGATTAACACTCACTCCCTTAAGAACCTTTCATGCTTTATGGCAAGACTAACACCTAAGTAACTCTTTAAGGGAACCACATGTGTAATATTTCAACAACAATCAAGTAAAAAAATAAAGCAACAAAAATTATAACAGCAATAACATAGGACTGAAATATGGCACCAAAGGCGGCGAGCTGGCAGAAATGTTAGCACGCCGGGTGAAATGATTAGCAGTATTTTGTCTGCCGCTACGTTCTGAGTTCAAATTCCGCCAAGGTCGACTTTACCTTTCATCCTTTCGGGGTTGATTAAATAAGTACCAGTTATGCACTGGAGTCGATTTGTCTGTCCTTGTTTGTCCTCTCTCTGTTAGCCTCTTGTGGGTGGTAAAGAAATAGAAATATGGCACCAGTACGGAAAGTCTACAAAACTTTCTTATAAACAACATTTTTAGTTTTCCCCTGGGGGATGAAGGCATGTAAACTGTTCCTACAACGTACTCTTGAGCAGCCAACATACAGTTGACTGTGTGAAAAGCATGGTTTGGCTAAGTAAAGTCCAATGACAGACAGCGACTGCCCCTGGGACTTATTAAATGAACATGGCATAACTGAGTCTAATTGGAAACTGCACTCTGCGGAATGTGAATGGTAAGCCAGCATCCGAAGGCACAAGGGGAATTTGTGGTATGAAGACGTCTTGACCTTTAACACAGACAGTCATAATCGTTGCTTCAATGACATTAGGAAGTAATTTTGTGATAACAAGGCCTGTGCTACTTGGGCAGCAGTGGCTTCATGAAATACACTCTTTGGCTGTTTTCTAGATGAATAGCAAGCTGAACAATGGCAGGATACCTTTTGTGTTTTGGAAAACCGAAAATATGCCAAAACGCTTCATTGCTGCTTATGTACTGTGCATACTGATGCACACACACACACACATTTTCAGTTTTAATATGTAAGATAACGGCATACAATAACAAACATATTTTATACAATATGACAATATATAATAACAAACATAAACACATCAAAATATGTTGAGTCAGCAGTACATTAAAATTTGATTGATTGATGAAAAATGTTTGGAGAGTGCATTGCGTATTCACCCTATTCACGTTTTATACCAGTCTAGTTTAATGTGGACAACACCACTGTGTACCTATTTCTCACACTGATGCTCAAACTGCTCTGAGCAGTTGCATATTAAATGCTGTGCATTGAGATATAAATCTGATATTTCTTTGTAGGCAAATGACCAGGTTGTTGATGTGCCAAAGTTAGATGCCAATGTGCAAGGAGTTTTGTGGGAAACAGACCCACGACATAAGGTAAGAATTTGTATGTAATGTAATGTATGTATATATATATGTATGTATGTATGTATGTATGTATGTATGTATGTATGTGTGTATGTAAGGATGGATTGGTGGATGCATGGATGCTAGTTCTTTCTTTCTTGTTTGGGATTTATTTCCTTTTACCTTTGCAGAATTCAAGCTGGTCATATAACAAAATTTATAGCTGGATGTTCTTCCTGACACCATCAATTTTATTGGGTGCTTTTCATGTGGCACCAACACTAGTGAGGTTACCAAGTAGCTCACAAGACAAGACCCCCACCTCACTGAAGGGGAGGGGAATAATATTGATGGAGGTGGCTTTATGCCAGGTAATGGGATGCTAAAGTATGATAGGGGGACTGGAACAGGTGCCTTGCTGTAGGGAAGATTCGTGGTTACTCCATTTGGAAGAGAAAGGAGGATGGTGGTGAAGATGTGCCAGGATGTACCCTCAAGTTAAGGGAAACACACTGACTTCGTATAATAAGATGGCAACATAGTATCATGTTCTGCATTTTACATATAACTTAGACTCTCTTAGAACATCAATGATCAGTTTGAAATGTCAATAAAAGCCCGTAGTTTTTGTGTTACAGATATATATAAATAAATATTAGACATTATAGCACCAGTATGAGGTAGAATGGAATAACTATTTTCTCTCAAATTTTTTCTTGTCTTAAATTAGTGCTAGTACTGTGCAAGTAGATATTTTTATTGAGATTCTTAGTGATTAATTCATTTATAATATTGGGTTGTCCGGAAAGTTTGTGCCGATTTATAGTAGCTTACCTTTCGACTTATTTTACAACATGGTTGAGTCCATAAAATAGTATTTGACTACACCTCCATTTAGAGCACAGCTTAAGCTATCTTTTCGTGGAAGAAGGCTTCTGTTCCTATAACCTGTGTTAATTCTGTAACCCTTTAAAATGGAAGATAAGAAAGTTCATTTTTGGCACTTGATGTTTTGGAAGGCAGACAAAAATTGCTGCAGCTTGGCTGGGATGTGTTACTCCATCCTCCATATTCACCAGATATTGCTCCTTCAGATTTCCACTTATTCAGGTGTCTGTAGAATAGTCTTAATGGTAAAAATTTCAATTCCTTGGATGATGTAAAAAGATACCTTGATGAATTCTTTGCCATGAAACCACCTCAATTCTGGGAAGAGGGTATTTTCAAGTTAAAGGAAAGATGGAGACATGTTGTGCAACAAAATGGTTCATATTTGGTTGATTAAAAATGTAATGGTAAGTATTTATTGACCTTTTTCTTTCCTTTAAAAATCGGCATGAACTTTCCAGACAACCCGATAATTATATAAAATTTTCTCTTGCATGTCAATGTTGATGATAATTGACAAAATATCATTAACAAGTGAATTAATTTATTTTTGTTTTTACTATGTAGGGAGTATTTATTACATTTACCGAATCCCAAATATCAGTTTATGTTTATGCAAAGAACACTTTACATGGTGAGTGACTAATGTCAAATTTTCTTCTTTTCTTGTAATATTTGAGATATCCAAGCCAGTGAAGCAGGCCCTGTGGTTTTCAGTAGTTTTCAACTACTTTTGATCCATGGTACATTGATTAAGTTATTAAAATTATTATGGCACATCATTTGCTTTTTAAAGTTTTTATTAAAAAAATGAATATTAATATTGTTACAACTCTTTTGATCCCAACCAACCTGGGAGGCCATTCTCATTCTATGATAAAACAAACATTAATTTTAAATGTGTTCATATTTAAATTTTACTCTTCAATCATAATTGTTTTAAACACCAGGTTGATCATCACAGAGTTATTTTATTAAATACCATCAAATTCTTGATTATTTAAAAAATTAATTGAAACACATAGACCGAGTATTTTATTAGCAATATGGACATGAAAGACTGAAGACAAAGATGAATATATGCCTTGTACTCAGTCTCAAAGGAATGTACTTATATTGGTACAGTGTATTAAATATCCTGGTTTTTTACAACTCAACCTTTTTGTGTGTTGTGACAATTCTATGTGACTGTTTGGTCTGCTAGAATTATACATTTCTATCTTAACCCTTTTGTTACTGTATTTATTTTCAGATGCTCTGTGTTTCTTTCAGTTACTTTAAATATAACAAAGAATCTAGTAAAATAACTTAGTTATCATTCATCTAGGGTTAGGAACATAAATTGTGACTAAGGTTTGGTGGAAGATTTTAATTCAAAACTTACGAAAACAAGACATTTGCACTCAGAGCCAGAGCCGGTTTCATCCGGGTTGGTAACGAAAGGGTTAAGCAAGGGAAGTACATATTGGTAAATATAGCCCTATGTAACCTTAAAAAGAAAGGATGGGAACTGTTTAATCAGGGCTTAGTGGGGGTTAAGCCACAACAACATCTTATTACAGTATATGAAGAGTGTAATAGCATTTCTTTCATACTACGTAGGAGGGAGAGTGTAGAGCAACATAACAATAATAATGCTGTTATACAGTATCATAAGGATTCCTGTAACAGTACAGGGATCTCTTTGATACTCAATAACTGTACAAAAGAAATTAGTTTAATAATAAGTGATGATATATTATGTTACAATAAGTCTCTGATACAATGTAATGAAGACAGTGCTATAAAATGTTAATGTGTATCATCTTGTTAGTGTTCTTAGCCCTAAGTTAGCTCTATTTTAATGGATCTGTGACCAAAGGCATTCCACCTATGACTGTCCTGTTTTTCTCTTTTGTTTCTAGTTACAATGTATCTTGGATATGTTAGCAATGTATCTACATTTTTTAAGATGTAAAAAAAAAGAAAGAAAAAATTGGCTGCTCTTTCTAGCGGATTTAGCAACCATGTAGAGGCTCTCTTGATATAGTAGTGTGACAGCTTGATGCTGTATAAGAGGAAGCTGTGCAACTTTACATAGGCCAAGTTGAGTTCTACAGTTTTGAGTCATCAAACATTCAGATATGATGCAGTATGTGGAAACCATTTGAAGATTGATTTTTAACTTTGTTCATCGTTGTTGGTGGTGGCGGCGGCATCACCATCATCATCATCATCATCAATTAACATATGTCTTCCAGGCTGGCATGAGTTTGGTTGTAATTACAATAAAAATAAAAAATCTGTCTTCGCAAGTGTCATATAGTTGTCAAAATGTTGTGTGTTTGTGACAAAAAAAAAATCTTTGAACTGAAAGTAAAATAAGATCTTAAAAGTTTAAGTTTGTTATTATAACACACACCCTTCTGTTCAGAATATCTGACCATAATTAAATTGCCTGTTTCTGATACTTCCTTGTTTTTTGTCATCTATACTACAGTTCTCTTTCACCTGTACTATGATTCTCTTTATAAATCTTGTACCAAACATGACATGCAATCTTTCATTCTTCTGACAGTCTGTTATTTTGATGAAGGCCATCACTTATCTCTTTGGTTTTCTAATCCTGAAAATCATTTGAAGGTTATTAAGAGCAGTGTACGATAAAATTTATGTGACATTTCTGTCACAATTTTGTGTTCCATCAATTTATCTATTCTTTACATCAAAAGTCAGTGCTGAAGCTTTAACATTAGCCTGCCCAATGCAGCAGCTAAATGTTCCTTAGTATTTAGTGATGGCAGTACTATTTGTAATGAATGTCAATTTGTACATCCAACTTAACATGGGCATAATGTGAAAATGCCATAAACTGTGGCATTCATCATGAGAAATTATCTCTTATAGAAATATTGTGCTAAAAAGCACAGAATATATTAGTAGATGAAAGATGTCAGTATCAGCTGTGGAACTGCTAGATCACATAATTTCTGTTGCGCAACTTCACAGCAGACACCCAGTCACTGTGTGCTTAGCCAAATTTTGTCATTATCATTACTGATATAGGAAAACCAATCAGTCAATGGTGTCACAAACAACTTGCAGGCTGTGTAAGCATTTTAAATGAAAACCTCAGTTTATGGCATTTTCACAGTACGTCCATGTTAAGTTGGATATTCAAATTGATATTTGTTTCTTAGTGTATATATATATATATATATTGTTCCTCTAATTTTTCAAAATATGCACTGCATGTTATTTTAGTCTAAAATCTTAGATTATCATACTCAGTTGCTAATTAGGATTCTAAGTATTAAATAAGGTGCTTCCAAGTCTTAGGTCTAATGAACCAGAGCAACAATTTTCAAGTATCTTAATCCATTGCCCAGTTTAACACTGTTACCTGGTCTTTGGGTGCCTCTTGTAGAGTTCATTCTTTTGTAAGAATTCAGGCCAGGTGTCCAGTTGAGGACACCTCTCTTCCTCCCACCAGTCTCAAAGATCCCGAAAAGAGTCATGGACACAGCACTGCCCTTTGATTAAGCAATGAAAATATTTAAAAAAAAAAAAGCAAAAATTAAAAAATTTTAATGCCATTATTCTTAAGTCTGAAAAATCTGATTGTTCCTCTTTGATATTTTTTTTATATACTAATTTTCCTTTTTATTTTTATTTTCCACAGGTAGCACTTGTGAATTTGTTTACCAGTGTAAAACTCCTTTTTGTCAAATTCCAGTACTTCTTAATAATGGACAGGTAACCTTGCTTAACCAAAGCGGTCGTTTAGTCACAATGATACTCTCATGTTTTTCACTTGTGATGAAAACAGATCTATCAGAAATATCAAAAACTAAGGTAAGAAATTATAATCTTATTGTATTTTTTGTAAGCTACAACACTCTTTTTATTGTGGAGGTGTATGTTGTGAATGACTTCACTCTTAGATGCAAAATTATTTTTAATCTTTTGCCATTACTGTTGTCTCTCCTATTTCTTCTCTTCTTCCATACTTTCATTCCAGTTACTCTGTTTCTCACCTCCTTACTCAGGCATCTTTTCTCTCTTTCACCCTAGCTTTTTTGCAATCACCTTCTTTTCTACCTACTTTTTTACTCTCATTGTCCCAAATAACAGTATTGAGCAGTGAGGGCCTGTTTTGCTTTGTGGGGACCAGGAAAACCTCACAGGAACTGGTGCCAGAAGTACACTCTGTGAAGTGGTTGCAGAATGAGATAAGGAAACTTAAGGTTGAGAGGACTCTTTAATCTTGTCTTGTCTTGACAAGGACAGGTTAAACTCACTAGTGCTGGTGCCATGATAACATATACCCAGTACACTTTATAAAGTGGTTGGTGTTAAGGGCATCTAGCCATATAAACTGAACCAAAATTATATATTTAAGTGAGATATGATTCTCCAATCCATTTAAGAGGGTAGTCACTCCAAATAAAAACTGATTTGGATTGTGAAAACCTGTCCAACCCATACCAGCAAGGAAAGCTGATATAAAGTGATGATGATGACAATGAGGTAATACACAGCATTGAATTAGTTTCAGTAAATTACTAGTGCTTGTGATATTGATCACAGTGATTTGGGGATGAAAAGCGCTAATAGGGTAATTAGAAATATGAGACATTTACGAAATTAAATCCAACCTTTCTATGCAAATCCTACTAATCTATATACTACAAATCTTATGTATCCTTTTACTCATTTCATTTATTAGATTGCAACAATGCTGAAGCTCTCTCTTGAAGGGATTTACTCAATCCTGTCAACCCTAATGCTTATTTTTTCTCAAAGACTGGTACTTATTGATCCCTGTTTGTTGAACTGTTAAGCAATGGAAAATAAACAAGTTATTGGACATAATTAAATGTAGTGATTCACAAGTGGTGATGATACGTATAAAGACAAACATAGAGACAGATACATACCCAAACACACATGCACACATACATAGCATAGATGATATGTAATACACACATCCATACTTGTATATATATATATATCATCATCATCATCATCGTTTAACATCCGCTTTCCATGCTAGTATGGGTTGGATGATTTGACCGAGGTCTGGCGAACCAGACTCCAATCTGATCTGGCAGAGTTTCTACAGCTAGATGCCCTTCCTAACGCCAACCACTCCAAGAGTGTAGTGGGTGCTTTTACGTGCCACCGGCACGAAGGCCAGTTTGTTGGTACTGGCAGTGGTTACGCTCAAATGGTGCTTTGTATGTGCCACCTGCACAGGAGCCAGTCCAGCGGAACTGGCAACGATCTCGCTCGAATGTTTCGACCTCGCTCATATATATGTGTGTGTGTGTGTGTGTGTATGTGTGTGTGTGTGTGTGTGTACATATATATATATATATATATATATATATATATTATATATATATATATATATATATATATATATAATGTATACACACACACACACACATATATATATACATATATGTAGTCAATTCAAATAAAAGGATAAAAAATGAAAATAAAGAAGAAAGACAATGAATGTGAAGATGTGCACAAGAAGTATATTAGCTGTAGCAGATACTTTACAGTGGGATTGAACCCCAAACCATGTGATTGTGAAGTTAAACTCTCTTTACTGCACAGCTGTGCTTACATCTAAATATGAAGTTTATTATTAAATATCCAATATAAATTCAGCTAGGGATATACAAAGATAATATTCTATTTAAGAACTAATTATTTGTGGCAGATGGTTTATGTATTTAAGAGCAATATTAGGTTCTTCACTCCTCTCAGCAACTGAACTTATCAAATTCTACTTCGAACTTGCCTCTAGGATAATTATTGCCAACACAAACCATCACTGGTTTTCTTGAATTCCAGATTTTTTACCTTGGAGTTATGGTTATTGATTGGTTTCTGTAGAAACAGCTGCTTAAGTTTAGAACTATAATGATTGTAAAAATGTCTAATTTTACTTGTGGTGTTTTTGAGCTATTTGTGGCTAAATCCGTCCACTTTAATAAATAATGCAATTTCTGCTGCAGAAATTTCCCCCACCTCCTTCCCTGAGATTCTGATGGAGAAATTATCTTCATTGGTAGTTAGTTTGAAATTATTAATTTCAGCAGACAATGGATGGTTTTGAGGAAATATCTAAAGATTGAAGTATCAACACTTGTCATTTCACTCTCTTTTTTATTAATTTTTTAACTGAGACTGTAAGATAGATGTTTTTGGGTTGTTGACTGTAGGGACATCAGTTCAAAGCAGCTTGTTATTGTTAGTATTCTATACCTTTGTTAATGTGTGTGTCTCTCTTTCTCACTTTCTCTTGCATTCCTATTTCATAGCCAAGGGTTTCTTGGTTGGAAAGGAAAGGCATTGAGTTACAATATTACCTGAAAAATTCATATGCACATAGGCGCAGGAGTGGCTGTTTGGTGAGTAGCTTGCTTACCAACCACATGGTTCTGGGTTCGGTCCCACTGCGTGGCACCTTGGGCAAGTGTTTTCTACTATAGCCTCGAGCTGACCAAAGCCTTGTGAGTGGATTTGGTAGACGAAAACTGAAAGAAACCCGTCGTATATATGTATATATATATATATATATATATATATATATATATACGTGTGTGTCTGCGTTTGTCCCCACCAACATAGCTTGACAACCGATGGTGGTGTGTTTATGTCCCTGTAACTTAGCGGTTCAGCAAAAGAGACCAATAGAATAAGTACTAGGCTTACAAAAAATAAGTCCTGGGGTTGATTTGCTCGACTAAAGGTGGTGCTCCAGCATGGCCACAGTCAAATGACTGAAACAAGTAAAAGAGTAAAGAGTATCAATTGAGAACAATGGTAATAACTCCACTCTGTTCTTACTCTGACAACTATGATTTTGAAGCACCTGTCTTCACTACTAATTAGGTTGTCTCGGTAAAAGAAGCTATCAATTACTTCTATGGAGCCTTCTCAGCATTTGAAAGAATTTATTTCATCAGTGCTCTTACTGCTTAGTACTTCTGTACAATTGTATTATATGAAGATTTTTTCCTCTGTCAACCTACTTGTGATCCCATACTACTCCTTTTGGATCCATAGTTTATATTCAATATACCATATGGAATTCTTACATCTTTTATCTTTTACTTGTTTCAGTCATTAGACTGTGGCCATGCTGGGGCACCACCTTGAAAAATTTTAGTTGAACGAATTGACATCACATTTTTTTAAAGCCTGGTCCTTGTTCTGTTCCTCTTTTTTTGCCAAACTACTAAGTTATGGGTGCATAGACAAACCAACACTGGTTGTCAAGCAGTAATGGGGAACACACACACACACACACACGTATGCATGCACGCACACACAGAACCCTCACACACACACTTGATGAGCTTCTTTTAGTTTCTGTCAACCAAATCCACTCACAAAGCTTTGGTCAGCCCAAGGTTATGGTAGAAGACACTTGCCCCAAGTGTCATGCAGTGGGAATGGACCATGAACCATGGGAAGCAAACTTCTTACCACACTGCCACATGCCTATTCATTCTTTATATATTAGGCATGGCCTCTTTCCAAATATCAGTAGAGTTCTGTCTTACTTATAACTAAAACTTTTGTCTTTGCCAAATTTTGTTTGAGGTTTCTTGGTTCTAGGCTTTGCTTCCATATTTTGAAATTCTTCTTTAAACCTTTGACTGATTCAGTTATGAGACCTAGATGATTGGCATATTGGTATGCTGGAGTTCCTATGGATAATCTCTCACTATATAAAGCTGAAGTTGTCTGTGAAGGTTTGGTAGCCTTCAACTAACACTATCTCCTCTGAGACCCTGTGGTGCAAGTTGACCAAAATTGAGACTATGATAGAAGAAGGCTCGCTCTACCTTCCGTAGAAGAAAAAATTCACATCGGACTATGTTAACATCAAAAATTATTTACATCAAAAAGGTGCTTTTTTTCTATGAAAATCCCTATTTTTTTACGATTTTTTGACTGCTGTCTCACCATTTTTCGGTGTATTTCAACCAGAAAAATGTTCACTCAAAGAGAATAACAAGCTACACAATGCAAAATTTTTACTTTTCAAAAGTTCCAATTCTAAAGGGTCAAAACAGACCTCAACGTCGGGTGATACTGCTAGTCTGTTATAAACTCCTTTGTTATGATCTGAGGAACTCTAATGAATAGGAGAGAACTGAAAATGGAGTTTTGATGGAACCACTTGTAAGCTAAATTTCTTGCTGAGAACATTACCAATCCACACCTTGCTGATAGCATCTCTGTATGTTGATCACATGAAGTTCTTATGCTGCCATCCTAGATGTAGGATGGTTGAGGGGGATACAGTTTTGCATTGCCTGCACATGGGTATGAGTTCAAATCTGCTCCTAGAAGTTCTAGGTAGAACATTAATTGTATTATATTTTACAGTGTCCCTGTTCACCTAGTTATCAGAAATAGGTACCAGATCATCTGAAAATTTTAATAGTGAGAGCCTATCATGTTATCTAGAGAGAGATTTATCTCTCATGTGATAAATGAGGTTATCCTGGATTTAGGAGGTCCTTTTTTTTATACCAATCATCATCATCATTTAACGTCTGCTTTCCATGCTAGCATGGGTTGGACGGTTTGACTGAGGTCTGGCGAACCTGACTCCAATCTGATCTGGTAGAGTTTCTACAGCTGGATGCCCTTCCTAACGCCAACCACTCCGAGAGTGTAGTGGGTGCTTTTATGTGCCACCGGCACGAGGGCCAGTTTGGTGGTACTGGCAACGGCCAGGCCCAAATGGTGCTTTTTAACGTGCCACCTGCACAGGAGCCAGTCCAGCGGCACTGGCGACGACCTCGCTCGAATATTTCACATGCCACCAGCACAAGTGCTGGTAAGGGGACGCGGTAACAATCACACTTGAATGGTGTATAATTGTTAATGTGTTTACTTTGTAAGTATGTTTCATTCTCAGAGAAACTTTTCCTAATTTTCTCTGTTGTTTACCAATTGATGAGTGTGTGTGCATTTCTGTGTGTATTTATATGTGTATCTGTATGAGTGAGTATGTATGTTTCTGTATATTTCTGGTTATATTAGATATATACCATTTACATTTACACTTGGTTTGTTTCATTTCAGCTTCAAGAGAGTTTGGCGTTGTGTATCAAACTAAGAAGGTGAGATTCATTTGGGCTTTAGTTATTACTACTGTTGTTTATGCCAGGTCAGTCTTGATGAAGCAGACATGTAATCAAAAATACAATTGTGACCTGCTTTTTTGTATAATGAGGACTACATTATCCAATGTGTTCATCAATTTTTAAAAAGTTTGTGGAGTATGATTGAAGATAATTTGGTTGCTATTTCTAGCAGCAAAAATTGTTTTCAATCTGCATAGAAGCTCTGTCATTGGCTATGTTCTATAGCTATATTATTACTGTTATCTTTATCTTCAGATTATCAATACTGTTGCGGTTGTAATAGCCTCAGATCATGATTATCCTGTATTTTTATATATCCAGTGCTGAATTTTGCAATGTTTCTATCCTTTTTCAAGACAAGTGAGTGGGAATCATCAAGATTTAGCTGTAATATAGCAGGTTTAATGCCCATGTAAATATTCTTTTGCTGTTTTTATATTTTACTCATACTATCACAACAGCATAACAATATCAGTTTGATTGGGATGTAATGGTAAAAAACTGTGGTTTTCAACCAGGGTTCATGTGGTCTTTGGGCAGTGGGTGTCCATATAAAATTTTGTTGTTAAAATGTATGTGCAATAAATTGATTATACTTGTACAATGTTGAAGATAGTTTAACAATATTTTTATGTAATTCCTTATTCTTTTACTCTTTTACTTGTTTCTGTCATTTGACTGTGGCTATGCTGGAGCACTGCCTTTAGTCGAGCAAATTGACCCCAGACCTTATTCTTTGTAAGCCTAGTATTTATTCTATCGGTCTCTTTTGCCGAACCGCTAAGTTACAGGGACGTAAACACACCAGCATCGGTTGTCAAGCGATGTTGGTGGGGGGGGGGAACAAACACAAACACACAAACATATACACACATGTACATATATATATATATATCATCATCATCATCATCGTTTAACGTCCGTTCTCCATGCTAGCATGGGTTGGACGGTTCGACCGGGGATCTGGGAAGCCAGAAGGCTGCACCAGGCTCCGGTCTTATCTGGCAATGTTTCTACAGCTGGATGCCCTTCCTAACGCCAACCACTCCGTGAGTGTAGTGGGTGCTTTTTACGTGCCACCTGCACTGGTGCCAGGTGAGGCTGGCATCGGCCACGGTCGGATTGGTGCATTTTACGTGCCACCTGCACGGAAGCCAGTCGAGGCGGCACTGGCTTCGGCCACGATTCGGATGGTGCTTTTTACGTGCCACCGACACGGAAGCCAGTCGAGGCGGCGCTGGCATCGGCCACGATTCGGATAGTGCTTTTTACGTATCTCCAGTCCAGGGGTCCTGGCATCTGCCAGGTGCCAGTCATAGGATTGGTTCAATTTCGATATATATATATATATACACACACATATATATGATGGGCTTCTTTCAGTTTCTGTCTACCAAATCCACTCACAAGGCTTTGGTTGGCCTGAGGCTATAGTAGAAGACACTTGCCCAAGGTGCCACACAGTGGGACTGAACCCGGAACCATGTGGCTTGTAAGCAAGCTACTTACCACTCAGCCACTCCTACTCCTTATGATATTTAATTCTAAAAATGTAATAGGATTTTTTTTAAACATTCAATGGTTATGAGGGTTCAACCTTGTAAAATAGGAATGAAAGGGGTTCAGAGATGAAAAGTGGTTGAAAACCACTAAAAGTAACTATATAACAACTAAAACATTTTTGTCTGAAATTCTGAGGGATTATCCTTATACATGGTGTGTTTCCAAATACTGAAGAAGGCCAGAGGGTACAACAGCTGAAACACTGTGACTTCAACAATCAATCAGAATGGGGACCAACCTGATTATACCAGTGTATAATCATGGTTTCACATTTTGGAACATGCCCAGAAAAACTGGTACTTATTATATTGACTCTGAAAGGATGAATGGCAAAGTTGACCTTGGCAGTATTTGAGCTTAGACTGTAAAGAGCTGGAATAAATATTGCAAAGCATTTTGTCTGATGTGCTAATGATTCTGCTGGATTTCCACCGTTTATACCATCATCATCATTTAATGTCCGCTTTCCGTGCTAGCATGGGTTGGACGATTTGACTGAGGTCTGGTGAACCAGACTCCAATCTGATCTGGCAGAGTTTCTACAGCTGGATGCCCTTCCTAATGCCAACCACTCCGAGAGTGTAGTGGATGCTTTTACGTGCCACCGGCACGAGGGCCAGTTTGGTGGTACAGGCAACGGCCACGCTCAAATGGTGCTTTTTATGTGCCACCTGCACAGGAGCGAGTCTAGCGGCACTGGCAACGACCTCGCTCAAATTTTTTTTTCACGTGCCACCAGCACAAGTACTAGTAAGGTGATGCAGGTAACGATTACGCTCGAATGGTGTGTTTAACGTGCCATTGGCATGAAGGCCAGCTTTTTGCTCTGGCAATGATTTCACTCATATGGTACTCTTGGCAATATATGGTACTCTTAGCAACGGATGCCAGTCACCGGTATAATAAAATTGAATGAAAAAATGGATTTATTAGTATTTAAAACAATAGAACTATTGAAATAGACAAAGTCATCAGAAATTATTTCTGGAATTAATTAGAAGTTGTAGAGAAAAAAAAATTTAACTGGTCCAATTATCTCTCCTTATCCTGTGCGTATATGTGAGTATCTGTGTGTGTGTTTGTGTGTGTACCATAGATAGGATATTAGATTATTGTCTGAGAAACAACAAGGCTTTCCTACTCTTACTTGTCAGAGTTATTTTCAAATATTCTTCAGTTTCGAACCTCTATAACAAGTTGATTGTGCACATCTTTGCATTTCTTAAATGCATCTTTATTCTGTTTCAGCTGTTATAAACTATAGCATAGGCCACTTCACATTTCGCAGCTTAATATCTTATAGCTCGGTAATGTGGTTGGCGTTAGGAAGGTGATCCAGTAGAAACCATGCCAAAGCTGACACTGGAGCTCACTGCAACCCTGGAGCTTGTCAAGCTTGCCAACCCATGCCAGAATGGAAAACAGACATTAACCCTTTAGTGTTCGCATTATTCTGCCAAAATTAAGGCTTATTTATTCTCATTGTTTTGAACTAATCATGTAGCTATGAGATTTTGATGAGGTGGCTGTTAATTTTTAAAACGATATTGTAGGGTTGGTGTGAAAGACCAGATCTGGCCAATTTGAACATAAAGCAGGCAGAATACTTTTGGCCGGATATGGCCGGTTTAAATGCTAAAGGGTTAAATGATGATGATGATGATGATGATGATCTCTCCCACCTCTCTCTCTCACATGGTTGTTGAGGTGTTTTTCAATGGAACATAACACTACAGCTCTGAAGTATAATATGCTGTTATAATAATGTTGCAAACGTTATTAGGTTGATTATACAGAGTAACACAGAAGTCTTGTATGTAGATATGGACACCTAATTATTAACGATACTAACATTAGATCAATAGAATATCAAAGACTAAACAGACTTTTCATATCAAATACTGTTAAATAAAAGATATAGAATGAAACAAAAGTAGAGTGTGTATGTGTTGGGAAGGAGGTAAAATGATTGAGCAGAGTTGTTTGATTCGTAGGTGCAGCTTTAACAATCATCATCATCATCATCATCATTTAACATCCGCTTTCCATGCTAGCATGGGTTGGATGGTTTTGACTGAGGGCTGGCGAACCAGATGGCTGCACCAGGCTCCAATCTTGATCTGGCAGAGTCTCTACAGCTGGATGCCCTTCCTAATGCCAACCACTCCAAGAGTGTAGTGGGTGCTTTTAAAGTACCACCGGCATGGGGGCCAGTCAGGCGGTACTGGCAATGACCTTGCTTGAATCTTTTTACACATGCCACCGGCACATGTGCCAGTAAGGCGACGCTGGTAACGATCACACTCGAATGGTGCCCCTTTGCATGCCACCGGCACAGAAGCCAGTTAGCCGTTCTGGCAATGATCATGCTTGGATGGTGCTCTTGGCACCCTACTAGCACAGGGCACAATTGCCAGTAAGGCTACGCTAGTAACGATCACACTTGAATGGTGCCTTTTATGTGCCACTGGCACGGAAGCCGGTTAGCCGCTCTGTCAACAATCACACTCGTATGGTGCTCTTTGCACCCCGCTAGCACGTATGCCAGTCATCGAATTTGATTTTGATTTTGATTTTGATTTCACTTGCCATGTTTAAGTTTATAAGCTTAACAGTTTCCCAAATTCAATGAAATCCTTGTATTATGAAAGGCATAAATGGTTGAATAGAGAGATACTGGGCAACTTGTTTAATGATAATAATGGTGGCTTGTATGAGCTGATGACTGGGCTGATTTCTAAAATAAATAAATTCGATTAATCAACTACTTAAGTATGAGCTAATGAGGAAGCCTGGGACAATGATAGATCCTCTTTCATTCTACCTTCTAGAAAAAGTAGCTGAATGTTATTCTAATCACCTTCTTTTTTTTTTAAAAAAGGGAAAGAAAGGAGGAGACAGTGGATAATGTAATTGTAGATGCAATATGTTTGAAAAAAGATGGAATGATTTTAGCACAACCTTTGGCCATAGGTCTGCTGTATCAGAACTGACTTGGAGCTAAGCAATAATAACTAAGGATTTAGGAGAGCGGTAAATTCTAACAGGACCCAGAGGTCTTTCTTTCACTAAATAATCATGGTTATAATGAAGATATCTCAAAAACATTGTTGCAACAATATTGTTTTGTAGGCCTTACAGCTTATGTAGATAGTTACATGCAAGCTAACATAAATGTAGTGAGCTGTACAAGAGATTTTAGTCCATAAAAGTTACAGCTATAATAATAGGGGAAAGCATTTGTTGTTAATGATGCTTTTTGTCAAGGAATGTAAAGGAGAGAACTTTGGAATTTAAATTGATTAAAATTAAGTGGATACACATAGTGGGGAGTGAGTCTGACTTTCGGTAAGTATAGTGACAACTTTGGACATGTTTCAGTCTTACTAGACCTCCTCAGCAAATTATGGTCTAACACATAAATACCAGATCTTAGACTGACTGAGAGGATATAGTTTTTATATTAGGATTAATCAGTGTCATTTAAAATAATGATATTGGAAAATTTACCAAGAATGCATGAAGAATACATAATTAGGTGCAGACTAATATACTTAATGTAGTGATTCATGGTGTACTCTAATTCTAATTTCAACTCTAACGCTAATCCTACTCAAACACAATCTAGCACAAATTATAGGATCATTATTATCATCATCATTTAATGTCCGTTTTCTATGCCAGCATGGGTTGGATGGTTCGACTGGGGTCTGAAAAGCCAGGAGGCTGCACCAGGCCTCAGTCTGATCTGGCAGTGTTTCTACAGCTTGATGCCCTTCCTAATGCCAATTACTCCATGAGTGTAGTGGGTGCTTTTTACATGCCACTGGCACAGGTGCCAGGGGAGGCAGGCAACAGCCACGATTGGTTGGTGCTTTTTACGTGCCACTGGCACGGAAGCCAAAAATGAAAAACTTACAGCCTTTATGCCAACTGTTACAATTCAAATGTTGGTACCATTTAAGAAGAGCTGTCCCGGTGCATGCACTCATGCTAGCTAGTCGATCCTTACTTTGTTTTTTTGTTTTATTTACTTTGCTAGGTAGTCGTTGTAGGATCAACTAGTCACGACTAGCTAGCGCGGATGTGCGAGTACACACACCGGGACCACTCTTCTTAAATAGTACCCAAATATTTACTTCACAATGTAATTCCAAGATGTTTAAGTTCCCATATAAAGGATGCCAACAATGTATTGTTTTGTAGTGAATAGCAATATTTTTTAAGATGCATACCCTCAATGAGACCCCACCACTCTGGTTAAGAATCCCAACAGTTGAGAGGATCAAACCTTCAATCCAATAGATCTAGGTTGGTTCAGTCACAAGGAATAAGACTTGTCCAAATATGCTTGAATCTGGAAGACTGAGCATCGAGAAAAAAGAGATCTGAAGTGTCTAATAATCTAATTTTCAAGTCTTATAGAAAATGAAAAAAGAAAAAAAAAAAGAAAAGAGGGCACTGGGGAGAATATTTTCTTGAGGTACTAAAAGTTTGGCTTTTGTCTCTTTCTTCCAGGTGGAAAGATTGTCTGAGACTGTGTGATGCTCTTGGCACCAAAAATAATTGGGAGGTTGTAGCAGAAGCAGCTCTAAGAAACCTTGAAATTGATGAAGGTACTGTACTTTTTGATCATCCCTATTTCTATCTGTTTATTACTTAGTTTGTCTGTTGTTGTTAATGATGGTCAGGGACATCACAGTGGAAAAGGAGACGGGTTACAGTGTGTCTGGCTGTGGTTGATCAGTCTGATGCGTACTTTGACGGCCCTGCTGCAGGTCAGGCACAGGTGGTCTGCTGGGACTGAAAGCAAAGCGTTGTCTCTGGACTTGTGCTGTTCATATTTTCTTTGTGTCTTTGCAATCCTGTTATGTTCGTGGCAGCTTTGATAGGCAGGCCGGTCTTTTCCCTAACATGTCTCTCCAGACCTAAATTCTATATATTAACGCATTTTAGCTTAACGTTTTTCTTTAATATGACTTCATATGTTTCAAGAACATACAGATAAAAGCATAGTGTAACAGTAAGCTAATAATGCTCAAACTGCTAGAAACAGCAATCAAGCTCTACTGTTTGCTTTGGCATGGTTTCTACAGTTGGATGCCTTTTCTTATGCCAACCACTTTACAGTGTGTAGTGGATGCTTCTTAAATGGCACCAGCACCAGTGGTGTCACCAAGTAACTTGCAAGACAAAGATCCTTTGACTGGGATGGAGGGTAGTATTGAGGAAGTGGTTTTGTGCCAGTTGATGAGAGGTTAAAATATAGTAGAGAGACGGAGATATGTGTCTTGCTGTTGAGGAAATTCATAGCTACCCAAATTGGAAACGAAAGGAAAGAAAGACAGAGAAAGAGTTAGGGAGAAAGAGAGAGTTAGAGAGAGTCAGAGAGAAAGAGAGAGTTAGAGAGCAAGGGAGACAGAGAGATGGTAGTGAAGATATATCAGGACATACTCTCAAGGTACTGTGGTGGAGGTGCACAAGTGTGTATCTGTGTACGTGTACATGTGTGCGTGTGTATGTGCATGCATGTGCATGTGTACCCTTGTAAATGAGCATCACCAATATACAATGTTGTTCATTTTCAGTTTGCCATAAAAAAAACATGTCTTGCCATGAGGTAGTGGAGTCCTACCTTTTTAAAATGATAGGATGTGATTTAAAAGAGACTTGATAGGATGTCAGTCTATCATCTAATATAATAAATGTGAATATCAGTGTGTCAGTGTGTCAAACTTTTCAAACTTCACTCCTAAAGGCCATAGCCCAACATATCATACCATTTTGGAATCAAGCTGACTCCGTGAGTAAATTAAAAACATTCTGAGCTGAATCCAGACCCACAATCCTGAAATTTGGGATTCCTAAGTTTTCATTACTGTGATTGTTTTTGGCAATTTATTTATGTAACTTTTTGTGACAAATTTTTTTGTACGATAACAATTTTTAAAACTTGGAAATAAATTTTGGGAATAATTGAAATTAATTGCGAAATCCAGCAATAATTTTTGGTGATTTTTTTTTTATGTGATTTTTTGCAACGAACATGATCATCATTGGAATATGACTCTGGAGGAAGCAAATGCAACAAATTCTCCAAAACAAGTCAGAGATCTGTTTGCAGATCTTCCTATTCAGGGTCAGTAGATTAAAAGCTAGTACGTAATATTCCTTGATAATCTGGTACTTATTTCAGATAGTTGGCTGACCTAGGGTAGTGCCCCAAAGCAAAACACAATATATGTAGTGGATTTGACTTCACATCATATCAGATAAATCAAATAGTCAAATACCTTGTGCACTCAACCCTCACTTGTGAATATGGGATGATGGTAGAGCATTATCATGAGAGGGTGCTAGAAGATATACAATATAGAAGTAATTATATGGTGAGGTTCAAGCTGTCTATAAAAATTCCATATTGCAGGCCTTTTCAAGCCATGCTAGCATGGTGAAAAGATGTTAAATTATTGGTGCTGATGTTTGTGGTATTGATGGTGGTGGTATTGATAAGGGTGATAGAGATGGTGTTGGCAGTGTTGCTAAGGATGTTGATTATGACAGTGTTGTTGAGGAATGTGCAGTGGAGAAAGAGGACAATCAAAAGGAACTCTTTTATGTAGAAGTTATGAAAGTCAAATTAAGCCAGGAGTAAGAAGAGCAAAAAGAATTTAAATGCTTGTAATTGTGCTGTTAGATGAATGAAATAGTTAAGAGTTAAAAGCTGACCTGTTCTCACATCCAATATCATCTGTCTATTGAAGCTATTGCGATCTATCGACAAATCAAATGCCCTGCTATGGTGATGGATCTGAAGGAAATTGGGGTAAGATTTTTGCTACTTCAAATGTTGCTTAATGTCAAATGTCACATTGATTTGTTATATTATATTGAATGCTACGTAGCATGATTATCAAAGAGTCTCTATGTGAAAGCATGTTGAACGTTTGCAACATATTAATAATGTATTTATGATGCTAAATCTTACGGATCATATTATGTAGAAAGGAATAAGACAAATAGGCAATATGCTGTATGGCAGATATATCCTAAATTGAAGGTGATGATGAAAGTGCACTTAACTATAGTTAGTCTTGATTAGAATTTGTCAGAACTGTGCCTAATAAACATTCAATATGAGCAATGAGGGAAACATTGCTTGGTTGTTAACCTGTTCAAAATATATCAAATCTCCCTCAAACTACATCCTATCATCTTTTGAAAAATATAAGAATACACTGGATAATGCAGGATTAGATACATTATATCAAGAAAAGAAAAAAAAGCAGAATGGTAGGATGATTATAGCTGAAGTACATTTCATTAATAGTTTGCTCAATAGGGTTGGCCTGGTGATAAATAACACTGCCAACAGAAACAGTTACTATTTACTATATGTTAAGAGCTTGTTTATTGACAGCTCAGAGTTACGTGTAGAAAGTCATGAGATAACATACAATTTTACTTGAAATCAATTATAAATTGTTGTCTTAACACAGGCTCATTCCCTTGACATGCCACTTTGAACAACATAATTAGAAGGGACCTTGATGCAGCTGGCTTCCCATCTCAATTGGAGCCAGGTCTTGACTGTGAGGATGGTAAGTGTGGGGACAGAATAACCCTCTTCCCATTTGAGAGAGGCAGATCCCTGCCTGGGGCATGATGTACAGTGACACATACTCCAGCTCCAACCTTGCTGTGTTGGCTGCAAACCTGGTATTGCCACCTGTAATGCAGAAGAAAGGAAAATCAATAAATATAGGTGTCTGCGCCATCAAGACCTTGGGTGTTCTTGGACCCCACTATACTGATTTCCTCTGCAAAATTGAGGTAACAGTGGCCCATCTGAGAAATGAGCCCTGCGAGTTGGAATGGCTGCTGCAGTGTCACTGGCCATTCTCTGTGGCAACATCATCACAATCATGTCTGTGGGGTGTGACTGAGCACACCCTTTCTCTCAGGTGTGTGGCCCATTGCCCCCTCTCCCTCCATCTTATGCTGCTTAATCCTTTTTGTTCTTTTCTTTTTTTTCTTTTTCACTTTCTTTGTTTCTTTGTATTTAAATGTTATAATTTGAAATGTAATCAGTTGACTTAAAATAAAAATTTGTCATACAGGTTAGAAAAAAAAATGTATTATTATTATTCTGCACCAGCAAGACTAAATATTTTTGTAAACATTTCTATGACATATTAAACAGTCTTTAACTATTTTCTATATTAGCAAAGGTCTTTTTTGGGGAAGGAAAATAACATGTTCATACTTTTTCCATAAATAGTCAGTGTGGTGTTATACTAAGATATGTCATAGCAGGTATGATCTTCAACCTGTATTGATGTAGGGAAAAAAATACATGGCATATAGAAAGGATCTTTACAAACTGGAATGAGGTAGTTTTCCATTACTAAGAGGAGAATTTTGACACTTAAGTTTGGGTGTTTTTTCTCTTGTGTACTTATTGAACTTATTATATGCTAGTGCTGACCATTATTAGCCTCCTTTGGTTTTACTATTTTACTCTCATACATAATATTTGTTGAGCTGACCAATAATTATAGCACTGCTTCTGGAGTCAAAGGATTTGCTCATATATCCCGTGGAAGGTGCTAGACAAAGTAACTGGGTAGGTGGAAGTAGTCTTGGTTTCCCCATAGAAACAATCATTGTTTAGTGTGAAGAAATCTCAGATGGTATAAAACAAAGGTGTGCTCCTGGCATTCTTTTCTCTAAAAAATTAATGGAAATTTTCATATGGCATCTTCAATGTAGAGTAAAGACAGCTAATTTCTTTAGCTAACATTTTTTTATATAACTTTGTCAGAAGAGGGAGGGCAGTAACCATGACCTTTTTCAGGCCATAACTGAGTGTACT
Organism: Octopus sinensis; assembly: GCF_006345805.1. Lineage (NCBI taxonomy): Eukaryota > Metazoa > Mollusca > Cephalopoda > Octopoda > Octopodidae > Octopus > Octopus sinensis. The sequence continues at coordinate 170,434,077 of NC_042997.1, forward strand.
CTGCTAAAGACACCAAGGGCCAGGTAGTGGTGTTGAACTGGGCAATAGATTAAGACTACCATCTAAGAACAGGAACAGTCCTCCAGGAAAGTTTACTCACTGTTCTCATTTCCCAAATTTCACTCTTAAGGTTCTTAACAACCTAAGGCTATGGTAGATGTTTTGCTTTGGTGCCACACAGTAGCATTGAACCTGAGACCATGCAGTTGTGAAGCAAGTTTATTAACCTTGTAGTCATACCTGGATAAAGTTCAGAAACAGAAGATGAATATTTCCTGTTTTAATATTTACTGATGATTCTGTCCCATTTGCCAATACATTGGTAGCTTATTGCAGCCAATACCAGAAAAACAGATTGTCAGTTGTCATTGATGCTCAGAGAATGGACAGTTACTCTGTTTCCTAACACAGTTCTATCATAAATGCCAACAACAAAACTGGCTAGGAGTTATTGGCTTGAATATGTAGAAATAGATTTAACTATTTATTTTGATTCTTGTGATAGAGTGTTAACATGACACTATGACAAAATCAAGCTACATGTCTATAAAGTGTTGGTACTTTGAAAAGCTGTGGTATAGTGTGAAAGTTTGGATCCCAGAGAGTAAACACTCACTACCTGTGAGTATATCATCTATAGTGTTTTATAGATATATAAGATAAGAACCAGCAACAACTGAATGCATAAGTATGGGAACAGTGTACCACTTTCTCTTTAGTATTAAAGCAATTAAAACTTGACGGTGTCCCTTGCAAAATATTTTACACATAGAAAGCACAGAAAAATGACAAACAGTTTACAGAAAGGTTTTGTTTGTTCCTTCTCGAGCCATGCCTGGCTCATAAGGGCCGGTTTCCCAGTTTCTTGGCGTATAGGTTCTCCACCTGGACGGGATGCCGGTCTGTTGCAGGTGAATTGCAAGATGAGGAAAGAGTGAGAGAAAGTTGTGGCGAAAGAGTCAGCAGAAGTTCGCCATTACCTTCTGCCGGAGCCGCGTGGAGCTTAGGTGTTTTCGCTCATTAACACACATGTCACCTGGTCTTAGATTTGAACCCGCGATCCCTCGACCGCGAGTCTGCTGCTCTAACCACTAGGCCATGTGCCTCCACTTTACAGAAAGGTGGGAAATCATGTACTTGTTGACCTATTAGATCCCTTATTAGTTATGTGTACCTTTCACTCTATATTCGGTTAATGACATGTGTGACTTGAGTGCAAGCTGATCTGTTGGAATACTACTTAACTGGTAATTGTACAGAAAAGTTTCTGATGAGGAACCAGAGCTATGTACTGATGTTGAACCAATGAGAGAAGCCTCTATGTAGTTGCTTGACCTGATAGAAGTAGTAGTCAAATCCACCTCAGATCACTCACTCTACTGTTGTTTGTAGAGAAGATAATGCAGTCCTAGATACACAATTACTGCATAAAAAACAGAAAGACAAGAAAATCAAGGACAAAATACCTTTGATCATATGTCTGCTTGATCAAGGTTGATCTGGAGCTAAACAACAGCAATATTAACTGCTCTGGTGAATTGTACCAGACAGAACTTTATAATACAGATTTCATACAGGTGCATAAATGATTTTAATGTTCAAGAAATATTAGGATTAGAAAAGACTGCAATTGGAAAATAAAACTCCCCAAAATATTGACATCCACTGTAGTATTTAGATATAAATGTTTAAACATGTATTGAAACATTATTTATGTATTTATTTAATCACAGAAAACTGAGGAATGGAATCTATTAATTGGTTATGTTGCCATGATTCTGAAAGAGTTCAATTTGGCACAAGAATCATTCTTGTCATCCACTCAACCAAAAGAAGCTTTAGAGGTAAAAATCCTTTCCCTAAATTGATGTTCCTATGCAAATTTTTGCCCTTTTTTATTCTTAATTCCTAACATTCTGGACTTTACTGTTGCTTTTTTTCAGAATTTAATATTCTTTTCTACTCTAAGTATAAGGCTTGAAATTTTTGGGGAGGGGCCCAGTCAATTAGATCAACCCCAGTATGCAACTGGTACTTAATTTATTGACCCTGAAAGGATGAAAGGCAGAGTTGACCTTAGCAGAGAACTTAATATTGAAACAATATTTAATGGTCTCTTCTTTGGAGTGGATTTACTTAGACTGTTTGGAGGTTGATATTTTGATAAAGCATCTGGTTAGTGGTCAACAATGTTAATATTTCAAGACTGCATCACTTTAACTTAAGATTTTTAACAACAGAAATTGTGGGAGAAATTAACAGAAATTAACAACAGAAATTAAAGGTGGTGAGCTGGCAGAAACGTTAGCATGCTGGGCAAAATGCTCAGCGGTATTTCGTTTGCTGTTACGTTCCGAGTTCAAATTCTGCCAAGGTCGACTTTGCCTTTCATCCTTTCGGGGTTGATAAATTAAGTACCTGTTATGCACTGGGGTTGATGTAATTGACTTAATCCCTTTGTCTGTCCTTGTTTGTCCCCTCTATGTTTAGCCCCTTGTGGGCAATAAAGAAATAAGAAATTGTGGGAGTGTCTAGCACCATTTTATGTAGAGAATTTGGATTTCTGATTATCTATTACAACTACAACGATTGAGATTAATGTTGTTCAAAAAAAGCAAGACAATATTAACGCAGTGATCTAGTTGCAGCTGTTGCTGCTGTTTTTATATGGTAACCAGAGAGAGAGAGAGAGAGAGGAGAGGAAGAGAAGGAATAGTGCACATGATCTTTTCAGGTCTGTCTAGGCTATCAGTTGACACATCTGTAGGTTGATGTCTATGGAAAAAATGTAGGCAATTTAGAATTCTCCATGGTTGCATTTCTGGAGAGGAAAGATTGGATTACATGTTTGATGTTGGGGTAGGAGGGGTTCAAAGAAAGGAGAGAGATGTAGGATGGATATAAGCCATTGTAATAGAAATATTAAGGATAGAATGAAGAAATTGTGTCTATGAACTTTTGATTAAAGTATGCTGGTGATTGAATCTTTGCAGATCAGTCAAATGGCCTTCTTTTAAATGCAGTTTAGATGTTTAAGTATAAATCATTATCACTCTCTCATTGATGTGGACAGTATTCTAACATGGATCTTTATTGGGTTTTGTAGAGGGTTAGCAAGTCTCTCTTTATACCATTGATGATATCAGAGAGAAAGGCAAAGGTCAATATTTAACTGAGACACACAGGATGCTTGCAAAGAAGTTTAACGAAATTTTGATGGATCCAGAGGTAACAACTAAATGGTTCATTGTAAGAAAACCATCTTAATCTCTAGATATACAGAAGCAATGGATCCATAACATGCTTCATAAAACCTTCAAAGCCTAGTTTGCAATTATATTGTAGAAATTTGAAGAAACATCTATGAGGGGGTACTGAAAAGTTCCTGGCTTTAAGGAAAGGCCTGGCTGGAGGCCCAACCTTCCAAGTTCTTCTACAGGGCTTAGAAAAGCTGCAGGACTGCTGCAATAAGTATGTAAATCTGAGAGGGAAATATGTTGAATAAAATCATAATTAACTGATCCTCCTCCTCCTCCTCATCATCATTGTTTAACGTCTGTTTTCCGTGCTAGCATGGGTTGGGCAGTTCGACTGGGGTCTGGGAAGCCAGGAGGCTGCTCCAGGCTCCAGTCTGATCTGGCAGTGTTTCTACAGCTGGATGCCCTTCCTAATGCCAACCACTCCGTGAGTGTAGTGGGTGCTTTTTATGTGCCACTGGCACAGGTGCCAGGGGTGGCTGGCAGCGGCCACGATCGGTTGGTGCATTTTATGTGCCACCAGCACAGAAGCCAGTCAAGGCGGCGCTGGCATCCTGTATTTTATTTTACCCAATGCCAGGAACTTTTCAGCACCCTCTTGTAGATAAATGTAACCTGTTTAACAGAAGGGATACTGCAAAGGTTCATATGGCTTTAAAGATCACTGACTAATTAACAAAGCAATAAATGAAGACTGCAAAAAGAAAAAAGAAGGGTCTGAGCATTGTATAATAAATTGGCTACAAGAAAACTCTTGACAGTATTATCTACTTGTGGAATCACTAGTTATGCGTAAAGTAGCACCAGTAATAAGGAGATAGATGAAACGTCATGAGAAAATGACAAACAGTTTTGCAGTTACAGACCACCAAATGAATTATAAAAAACTAAACCTGGCTTAATTAGAAGAGGAATCTATCAGGGGACTCACTCTCTCCACTCTTTTTCTCTTAGCACTTCATCCTTTACTTTGTCATGTTCCATAGAATTGGACATGGATACAAATGCTATGGCAAGATAGTTAACCACTTTTTGTATATGAAGTTGTATGATGCAAACAATAAACAATGAGAAACACTGCTGCAGACAGTACACAGACTCACCAAAGGAATCAGCTTGAGACTAGGCTTAGTAAACTGTGCTCAGGTAACCCTGAAGAAAGGAAAATTATTTAAGAACATTAATATCATATTTGATAAGGAAACTGAGATAAAAGAATCAGACCACAAAACATAGAAATACTTTGGAATCAATACACTAGGGTAAAAAAAAGTGAAAGATCATAGATTTTGCAATTACATATTATAGAGTGGGTTTGCCAGAGTGATGGAAAGATGGTGAAAAACAAAGGTGACAATTGTTCCTATAGTAATTGATGCACTTGGCACAACATCTAAACTGCTATCACAGGCGAAGGATATTGGAATTGAGACATGTATTAACAGCATGCAGAAATGTGCCATCTATATGCTGCAAGACTCCTAGGCGCAGGAGTGGCTGTGTGGTAAGTAGCTTGCTAAACAACCACATGGTTCCAGGTTCAGTCTCACTGCGTGGCATCTTGGGCAAGTGTCTTCTGCTATAGCCTCGGGCCGACCAATGCCTTGTGAGTGGATTTGGTAGACAGAAACTGATAGAAGCCTGTCGTATATATGTATATATATATATGTATGTGTGTGTGTTTGTGTCTGTGTTTGTCCCCCTAGCATTGTTTGACAACCGATGCTGGTGTGTTTACGTCCCCGTTACTTAGCGGTTCGGCAAAAGAGACCAATAGAATAAGTACTGGGTTTACAAAGAATAAGACCCGGGGTCGATTTGCTCGACTAAAGGCGGTGCTCCAGCATGGCCGCAGTCAAATGACTGAAACAAGTAAAAGAGTAAAAGAGTAAAGAGTAAATATTCTTGACATTTGTGGAGTCTTGTTGTCACCAAACCTCATGGTAACATCCCTGCTAATTAAATTAGCATGTAATAGTTTTTGAATAATAATTGTTTCAGAAATTTGGTGGGAGGGAAACTGCTGATTAAACAGATCCCAGTACTTGATTGATATTTTAGTTTATCAAACTCAGATGGATGGAAAAGCTGACCTTGGTTGAATTTGAAATCAGAGTGTGAAGGTCCACAACTATAAGCATTTTTTTTATATATCTCAAAAACCTTACAGTGATGTCAAAATGAAAAACAATATTTACATGATAGTATATATTTTTTCTTGTAACCTCTTCATCATCATTGACAAATGTAATATACATCACTACATGTTATCTTAGAATTATTTTTGCTCTAGCCAATAACTTATTCATGTAAATTAAAGTAAATTATAAAAGTCATCATTTTTAAAATTCAATTCTGTTTCTTCATAGATGCGAAAAGATCTTTTACAATGGGATAGTGCTCTCCAACTTGCTAAAGTTTTAGATCCGGAAAGTATTCCATTCATTTCTTTGGAGTCAGCTGAAGAATTGGAACTCACTGGGAAATACATGGAAGCCCTTAACCATTATGAACAAGGCATTACCAATCAGAAAGAAGATGAAGAACACAATAAAACCTGTGCTGGAGGTACAGCTCGCATGGCCATTCGAATTGGAGATATCAGGCGGTAAGTATTGAGAACCTTGGATCATTTGCTGACAGAAGAAGAATGATGTATGTATGTGTGTGTGTATGTGGTGGTGGTGGGGGGGGGGGGGTTCAGAAGAAACCTTGGAAAGTGGACCAGAGTATTTTGTTTATAAAGTAAGGTAAAGTATAAGTAACTCGGAAGAATATTTAGGTATAAATCACAACTACGAAGATAAGCATATTCTAGCGAAAGAAAGAGTTGCGATTTTATGTACAATAAATGGCTGGCATAAGTTGGTGGGTGGCAAATGATATTATATATGGTTTTGTGTGTGTTCCTTTTGTAGTTTCTGAGCAAAATGACAACATATGCATACATAGACTATGTATGTATGTGTAATCTGTTAACTTGGAAAGAGAAAAAAAAAAAAAAATCTAGAAGGCAGGTGAAGGGAAAATTTTTAAAAGAAAAAAAGGAAAAAAAAACTAAAGATAAAAACAAAGGACTAACACAAGAAATAAATTGTTCAATATTTAATAGTTTCATTTTCAGTATGATGATTTTTAAAAAAAATTAAAAACAACAGTATAATATATAATAAATGGTACATTGAAATTTTTAAAAATGTTTTTCAAACAAAAATATCTATTTCGTAAAATTCCAGTTTTGTATGCATTAAAGCAACTGATGTAGAAAAGAAAAATTGATTTCCATTGAGAAAAAAGCTGAGAAGCAAGTAAAAAGAAAAGAATAGTTATTCTGGAAACTGTTTCAGTTTCATAGGTTCCAAACACCAGCATACAGCATAATATAGAAACAAAAAAAAACTACACAAAAAACAACAAAAAAATGGTGTTTTACAAAATGCTTCTTAATTCTTGATTGCTTTTAAAATTGATAGAAACATAAATGTAATGTGTTGTATTCAGCATCCGCATTTAATGACCACTTTGCCATCCTTGCATGGATCAGACAGAATTTGTTGAGGCCTATTTTTCTACAGTGGCATGCTCTTCCTGTCACTAACCCTTGCTTGTTTCCAAGCAAGGTGATATTTCCCCTTGCCCTGGCATATTTTTCACAGAAAACTGAAAATGCACAAACTGCTCATTCACAACCATCACATGATGTCAAGATAAGGGTGCACACATACACACACACATGCATGCACACACGTGCGCCTGCGCACATACACATGCACACACACACACACACACAATGGGCTTCTTTGAGTTTCTATCTACTATATCCACTCACAAGGCTTGGTTAGCCCAGATCCATAGCAAAAGATACTTGCTGAAGATGCCTCACAGTAGGACTGAACCCAAGGCCACATGGTTGGGAAGCAAGCTTCCAAAGTACATAACCATGCCTGCTCTTGTATCTGGCTTGAGTGTATGTATGTATGTCTATAAATACACATGCGCACAAACACACACGCATGCACACAGATGCATACACCCCCTCATACACACACACACACACCACACACACACACACATAGCAGGTGCAGTGAATAAACTGTCGTCTAAATCATGCAAAAATGAAAATAACACTGACATCTCATTTTAACAAATATATTTACTAAAATTACATAAAAATATCTTTAAATACTAAAGAGTAAATTTATTCAATAAAATCGCCATTGGCTTCAACTATGACCTCCAGACAACTTCAGAATCTCCTGCAACTCTTCTTCATATATATTATTATTTGATTGAATGCCATGCATCCATTTCCAAGTAAATTTATATATATATATATATATATATATATACATACACACACACACTAACAATGCATCCTGGCATTGCCTGGGTGTTATGACCTACAAGCACATTGTATTTATTTGCTCTTGTATTATTAGTGAAGGGTGAGGGTACAATTTGCATGAAAGTGCTTTCTGTTCTTAAAAAGGATCAGAAACTATGTATTGTTTCATCGTATAAAAGGGGGTCAATACGATTTTGTCCAGAAATCACGTTTTCAATATCTAAATTTCCTCCTATCCCCAACGCAATTTCTTAATTTGTAACTTTTTAAAAAATTTCTTTGTTGTCTATGTAGAAAAATACAGAGAATATGAATCTGGGAAATACACACACACACACACACACACACACACACCACACACACACACACATATACACATTTTTTATAGTTTAATTTTTCTTAAAGAAACACTCAATGCTCCTTCCTCCACCTCACCCACCCATCACCTATCAGCTTCCAAAAAGCTAAAATCTCCCAATCTTTTACTTTTGACTGATGTTTCCCATGTGCGTAGAATTCTACTGAGATAGTAGACTTAAAAAATACCAGACCACCACCGGAAAATCTGACATACTAGAAACAACAGGTAAATGATATTATTTCTGAAGAAACTTCCTTGTTTTCCAAAAAGCTAAAATGATACCAGAGAGCATGATAAGAAATATGAGTCTGTGAAACATGTTTAAAGTTGTTATCTCGAATACGAATGAGAATATCATGATTTTCATGGGATCACCAACCATAAGGATGGTTACTTCATTGGGTTCATTAAAACAGTGTAAAATTTGCTATAGTTTACTATGGAGGTAAGGAACACATACACTCACCCATAGAATTGATAATATTGGAAACAGCAAAATGTGCACATATGAAGTTCAAGCATTTTTCTTTCCAGATATATTTGAGAGTGAGTGTTGTTAAATCAGCCAAAAGTTTAATGTTGGTAGTACTTCAAAGTGAACGCAGTTGTTTGTTTAAAATCCAGGATACAACTAAACTTTTAATATTGGTGTGTTTCACTGTTGGGTGGAAAAAAGTTACATACACACACACACACACATTAATGCACACCTGAAGCCTACCTCTGTCCCTGTGCATGTAGATCATCACAAAAATCTATGTATACTGACAGACACA
>NC_042997.1:170447815-170525315 GCF_006345805.1 Octopus sinensis
TCTTTATGGAGATTATATAATGTAAAAGTAAACAATTTGGTGGCCAAAGCAAAAGATTGAGTGAGGAGAGGGTAACAAATGTAAGAGAAAGAGGAGGGCCTAGGGAAGATAATAGTTGAGGGTGGGATTTGGGAGAGGGGGATGAGGCATGCAGGAGAAGTTTGAGAGGAGCAGGAAAAGATGGATTTAATGGAATGGGTAGAGAAGGAGGTAGGGTGAAAGTAGAGTCAGAACCCAGGTGGTGGGGAGGGGCTAAAGCATGGATGTAAGGGACATAGATGGTGTAATGTTTCAGAGAAGAGGACATGAGTGAAGTGAAGAGGAGGTGATGTTTGAAGCAGAAGATAGGAGCTGGGTGTGAGGAAACAGTTGAAGGTGGAAATGCTGGTTACTGATGAAGGTACAGTGGTTAAGCTTGTTAGGATCAAGAAGGGATAAGAAAGAGCAAAAGCAGAAAAACAAATGAAAAAAATGATGAGAAAGGTGGGAGGAAAAAGGATCTGGAAAATACGGGGAAAGGAAATGAGACAAGAAATTTGGGAGGAGAGAAGGGAAAATTCTTAAAGAGAAAGTTAAAGAAAAAGGAGAGAGAAAGAAAGAGAGTAAGTCAACAAGGTCCTGGGAAGTTAGTGCAGTGTAAAAAACAGTAAGAAAATATCCAAAGTAATCCAGGTGATCATCCAATGTAGAGTTTTAAGGTGGAAATCAAAGTTGGGGGTTTTGGGGTTGAATCTAGAGGAAATCTATGTAATCATTAAAAATATACTGTAAGGTCAATAAGCATTAAAAAGAACAAGCACAAGTGTTTTGCCATAGATAACATTCATGGCTACCCCACATTATATAAGTGGGGGTGGGAGTAGCTGGGAAGAAGATAAAGATGGTGGTGATGAGGTGGCAGTACAAGTTTGATGAATATAGTATTAGTTTGAGGCTCAAACAGCTGAAATCATCATCATCATCATTTAACACCCGCTTTCCATGCTAGCATGGGTTGGCCGATGTGACTGAGAATTGGCAAACCAGATGGCTGTGCCAGGCTCCAATCTGATCTGGCAGAGTTTCTACAGCTGGATGCCCCTCTTAATGCCAACCACTCCGAGAGTGTAGTGGGTGCTTTTACGTGCCACCGGCACGAGGGCCAGTCTGGCGGTACTGGCAATGGCCATGCTCGAAATGGTGTTTTTTATGTGCCACCTGCACAAGAGTCTGTCTAGCGGCACTGGCAATGACCTCGCTCGAATGTTTTGTTCACGTGCCACCAGCACAAGTGCCAGTAAGGCAACGCTGGTAATGATCATGCTCAAATGGTGCTTTTTATGTGCCACTGTCATGGAAGCCAGACAGCTGCTCTAGCAGTGTGGGCATTGACCTTTCATTAGCAAGAAAAAAAAAGGAAGCATAGGGAAAGGGAGGGAGAGAAAAATAGTCAGGATATAAAAGGTAATTAGAAAATTACAAAGTTAAAATTAAATTTACATAAAACCAAAATTAAAAATTAAAATAAAAATGGGCAAAAGGGACACAGGAGGAAAGTGAAGGGTTAGGATACAGAAGCTATTTCTACAACAACTATTTGCTATTCTAATAAAAGAACAACTCATTCCTTTTGGGCTGTGAAAGGCTGGTTTGGTAGCTATTTGTAGTTGATGATACACACCAACACAGAAATACATGCATCCTGTGATCCAGTGACATCATTTGCAGCCTAGTGTACTTTTACATGTTGTCTAGCAGGAGAAGTTTTTTCTCAAGACTATTTATGTAGTGAAAGGCCTTCTCCTGTCTGAGTGTACTTGAATGTGTTAAATATAATTTTACACAAATATATCTGTATATTTCATTCAGTGTGATGTTGTGTGATTTTAGCTTATATATATATATATATATATATATATAATATATATATATATATATATATATAATATAATATAAAATAATATAATATAATATATATATATATATAAGGGAGAGAGAGAGTGATACCTTGCACACACATGTGCATGTATGGAATATATATATATATATAGAGAGAGGTATATATATATTTCTTTATTGCCCACAACGGGCTAAACATAGAGGGGACAAACAAGGGCAGACAAAGGATTAAGTCGATTACATCTACCCCAGTGCATAACTGGTACTAAATTTATCAACCCTGAAAGGATGAAAGGCAAAGTCGACGTCGGCAGAATTTGAACTCAGAACGTATAACGGCAGACGAAATACCACTAAGCATTTCGCCTGGTGTGCTAACATTTTTGCCAGCTCGCCTTATATATATATATATATATATATATATATATATATATATATATATGGGGATCTATATACATGTTAATATAAACACGTGCATATATATATGTCTGTGTATATGTATATACAAAATTGGTCCTGTGTAAGGTACCAGGGTCTAAGTTTGAATCATCTGAGTACTGCTAAGTGCTTTCTATACTGAACATTTCTGGATCTCGTTTGTTCACTATAAATACATATATACATATATGTATATACATCCACGTATACACATAACATACATATATAAATATATGCACATACATAAGTAAGCTGTCAAGAATTGGGCTATAAAAATTAGACTTGGTCAATTTATCTTTGCATTTAAGAACCATGAGATTATCTTTATGTTCGTTTTCAATTCCATTAACAATATAGGAAACAAACCATACAGTGCTGTATATCTTAGCTATATGTTGCTTCAACATTTGCTATTACAAAACTCTCAGGCAGAACATACGTATCGCCACATCCCTCCTTCTGTTCTCTCTCTCCGTTCTTTTTTTTTTCCAGCTTTTCTAAAATGTTCCCTGAACCATTACCTATAATGGGAAAAACTGAAAATAAAAGTAAGATCAAAGCTTTATAAATCAACTATTACTGCTACTCTTCTTCCCATTTTAGATATCATAGCTGCTCAATAAAAGATCTCTTGGAATGGCTACAACAAGGCTGAGCTGTTAAAATCTTGTGATGGTTATTTATGGCTGGTCTCTTAGCTGTGTTATTCATGTTCATGTTTCTATTTTCCAGCGGCGTCAAAATTGCTTCAAAAATATCCAACCGTACTTTGCACAAGGACTGTGCAGAAATTCTGGAATCAATGAAGGTAGACGTTTAATTTTGCTTTTATATGTGTGTGTGTGTGTGTGTGTGTATAAATACATACATATTTTAGTGTGTTTGTTTGTTTGAATGAATGTGTGTGTATGTATGTGTTTGTGTGTGTATGTGTGTATCAATGTGTGTGTGTGTGTGCATATATAACTATATATGTATATGTGTGTGTATATATATTTATATATATATATGTACATGTGTGTGTATATATATATATATATATGCATGTATATGTGTGTGTCTATATATATATATATATATATATATATATATATAGAGAGAGAGAGAGAGAGAGAGAGATGTACATATATGCATACATATACATTATTTCTTTATTCTTGTATTCCTTCACTTGTTTCAGTCATTTGACTGTGGCCATACTGAAGCACTGCCTTGAAGGGTTTTAGTTGAGCAAATCAACCCCAGGGCTTATTTTTTGAAGCCTGGTACCTATTCTATCAAACTCTTGCTGAACACACTAACACCAGTTGTCAAACAGTGATGGGGAGACAAGCGCAGATGCAAAGACACACACAAATATATATATATATATATATATATATATATATATATATATAATATATATATATATATATATATATATATATATATACACACACACAATAGGCTTCTTTCAGTTTCTGTTTACCAAATCCACCCACAATGCTTGATTGGCTCAAGGCTATAGTAGAAGACACTGGCCCATGGTTCCGGGTCCAGTCCCACTGGATCCGGAACCATGTGATAGGGAAGAAAGCTATAGCCATGCCTATATATATAAAATGTATTAGAATGGAACCCATCATATGACAAGTAACTTTGGAAGTATATTTTTGCCACTATGGGTAATATGGCATGCATACAATCAAATTTCTTGATGCTTATACAAAATGATAAAATGAATACTAATTTTCAAAAGGAAAATATTTATTACTGTCATTTATTCCTCCTCCTCACACTCCTTCCCTCATCCTCCCATTCCCTCCCTCTTCACTTCATCTAAGATTCTTTTTCTGTGTGTGCAAATAGCTTCCTTTACCTGTTGCCCACCATCAAGACTATGTGCTCTTATTCCACACCTCTTATTTTAACTCCTCTCTCTCTTTTTCTATTGTACTCTCTCTACCCTTCTTTCAATGATGGTGCATGGCTCAATGGTTAGAGCATCAAGTTCACAATTGTGTGGTAGTGAGTTCAATTCCTGGAACAGGATGTGTGCTGTATTCTTGAGCAAGACACTTTATTGCAAATTGCTCCAATTCACTTAGCTGTAGAAATGAGTTGCAACATTACTGGTGCCAAGCGATATCAGCCTTTGCCTTTCCCTTGGATAACATCAGTGGCATGGAGAGGGGAAGTTGGTATACATGGGTGACTACTGGTCTGCCATAAACAACCTTGCCTGGACTTGTGACTTGGAGGAGAACTTTCTTGATGCAATCCCACAGTCATTTGTTACTGAAGAGGGTCTTTACTATTTTTTATCCTGGTGAATGGTCAGTCTGTTTCTTAGAGTAAGCTTTGTTTGACCTATGTAATCTTCATTGCATCCTTGACATTTGATAGCATATATTAAATACCTTGAAGAACATCTAAAGTGATTTTTTATGGTAAAATTCTCTCCTGATTTGAATTTGTATGTTGTGTTTCCTATATTTCTACCCATGTGGAATAAAATAACTTTGTTTTACACACACACACACACACACACATTTAGATATATTTATATACAATGGTGGTGCCCCAGCATGGCCACGGCCTTTGGGCTGGAACATGTGAAGGAATATATGTATTTACACATGTATGTATTATATGTATTTTGTTTTTGCTCCTTTATTTCCCCCTGACATTGTTGTGAGTTTCTAAAATGCTTTTAACTGTATTTCATATAAACTTTACTGCTTTAGCGTATTATAGTCTCATTATTGCCAAATTACCAATTGGTTTCTTACCAGAAGTTTGGAATCCTGTCAATCATCAGAAATGCTTGAAAGGAATGGTATAGCATGAGCCCTTTGCCTATAAAGGCCAAAGCTACTTGTGGGGAATTGCTTACTCAGCATATCTAGAATAAAAGATTCTATAAGGTCACATACATCAGCACTGCTAAATGCTCACTTTGCAACATCAAAATAGATTTCCAGGTTAGTCTGCTTAACCCACATTGAATCCTTGTTGAATAGTAGGGCTTTCCTGGCATGCATGATGATGTTTATGTCATCACCACTAATTTCAGTACAGGCTCTAGCTAAGTTTAATGATTTATATAACAAAACCTACCTTATAGAAGGGAAAAAAATTCACTCTATTGAATTGAGTGAACTTTGCTCTGCCTCTGCTACTGTTGGTTTTAAACCCAAGCATGGTCAACCTTTTTTGAGAAACAGGCTGCATGGCACAGCATCACTACTAAGAAAATTCAAGGTAATTTTTTTCATTAGGCATGCCTTTCAGAAAGGCTGTGGGTTGCCTGTGATTGTTTTAAACCATGAGATGACCTCGTTGCTGTTGTATCATAGGGTGAGGCCAGAGGCCAGAGGCTCTCCTAATGTCATTGTTGATCTTCCCCTGCAGGTGTAAAAAAAAAAATGCAGGTGTAAAAAGCATAGTTGGTCCTAAACAAACTGGATGTTGTTTGGAAATCAACCCTGTCAGACAACCGTAAGAGCAATTTTTTCCTGAATTTCAGTAGAATCAGTCTTTTTATATGGAGCAATAGCCTGGATGCTTACCAAAAATACTGGAGTCCAAGCCAGGTGGAACTTACACCCGAATGTTAAGAGTAGTCTTAAACATATCTTGGGGAACTCTTTTCAGTAAGAAACAGCTGTATGGAGATCTCCTATCTGTTTCTACTATCGTAAGGAAAAGGTACTTGTGCCTTGTGACAAGCTAAACAAGAGCTGGCAAGTAACCTACTGCTATGGCTGCCAAAGCATGGCCATACATGTTGTTCAACACAACATATATAGATCAACTCATCAGAGACACTGGATGCTTACTTGAAAAACCTTCCTCAACTAATGCAGGACTGAGATGGATGGCACGTGCAGGTTGAAAATGTCTGAGCAAGTTCAACTGGATGACGACGACGACGATGATGATGACGATGATGATGATGACGATGATGATGATGATGATGATGACTATAAATCCTTTTAGCATCAGTGCTTTGTTTACTATACCTTATTATAAAATATCTCTATTATATGTTTTCATGGCATTGTGACTATATTAGTCTGTTTCCTTTTTCTTTTGTTTCAGCAATGGGCTGAGTCTGCTGCTTTATATGAAAAAGGAGGTTTCTACGACAAAGCTGCATCATCTTACATCAAATGCAAGAACTGGTATATATCATCCTATAGTCTAACCTTTGAAAGCTGTGTTATAGATTCAGCAGATTTGACATCTGGCCTAAACAACATTATATCGTACAACTTAATGGTGGATTAGTGGCTTGTATACTGTTACTAATGCTTTTACTAAGACACTTAATTCTCACTGGCTCTGACCAATCAGCTTAATTAGCTAAAATGGCTTCATCAAACTCACTGCTGTTAGTTACAATATACTGTTGGGTATTTTATCAACTATGTTCAAGTTCTCTATTGCAGTTGATAAAAGCAATGGGAAACCATTCCAATATATACAGGCATCGCTGAATATATTGGTTTTGGGTTCAGTGCCACTGTGTGGTGCCTTGGGCAAGTGTCTTCTACATGGGAGTGGATTTGGTTGAAGGAAACTGAAGGAATCATGTTGTGTCATTGTAAATATATGTATGTTTGTGTTTCCTTTACTTGACATGGTATAACTGTAGTAAATGAAAGTTATTCCTTTCCAGTATTCTGCAAAAAAAGGTCTGGCCATGGGGAAATATTACCTTGCTTGGAAACTGGTGAGGGCTGGCAACAAAAAGGGCATCTGGCTTTAGAAAATCTGCCTCTATAAACACCATCTGACCCATGCAAGCATGGAAAACAGGATGTTGAGATGATGATGATGATGATGGTGGTGGTGGTGGTAGTGGTGATGGTGATGGTGTTGTTGGTGGTGGTGTTGGTGGTGGTGAAGAAGACGACAATGACTTCTTTAAAAACAGCCTGTAGGCACTTCAGATTTCCTGTTATAGAGATACGCTTGTCACACTTGTTTGCTTGGTTGCTCTAGCTGCCAGAAATATCCAGCTAAATTTCTATCTGACCACATCATATCATGTTAGAAAAGGACATATTGGATAATGTCACCATGGGTGTATAGGAAAAGGTTGTGATGACCATAACTGGTATGCCTTTGATTAAAGATGCACCTGATTGTTGTTGATCTTGGGCTAAACTACAATAGCTGCAACAACTAATGGTAGATCATAAAGACTCCAAAAATTCTGTGTTTCTGGTTCACAGAATTATAAGTTCTTTAACTCCCCTACATGTTACTGATTTTTCCAAATGAACCAAAAAGAGAGCGTCTACATTTTTGCATGACATGCTAGAAATAGCTCCAAAACTCTCTCAGATCACATCCTTACATCTTAAAAAGGAGTCCTTGATATATGAAAAGACAGTGGTCACAGCTGGAATGTTTTTGATAATGGATTTGTTCAGTCAAGGCTTGCTGGCTGGTAAACAACAACAACAATAAATCAAACTTACCTAAGAAATTACTTCCAGCTTTAATGAAGGCCACAGGAAAATATTTTCCCTTTCATTTTCCGTCAGAATCTCCCTGTATATTAAAGAGTAGACATATTAAGAAATTATTTCCTAAATCTTGTTTCCTGAATGTGTTGTATAATTATATATATTATATGCAAACCAATTTTATAATAGGTTCTTGCACACTGTAAGAGGTCCTAACAAAATGGATCACAGTAAAGGTATCAGGCTGTAAAGCACTCCCTCAGAAAAGCTGTCCAATCCAAACCAGCATGGAAAAGCAGACATGTAGGTGAGGGCATGGCTATTTGGTTAAGAAGCAAACCTTGCAACCATATGGTTTTTGGGTTCAGCTGACTTATAGTGTAGAACCTTGAGTAAGTGTCTTCTACTGTGAGTCTCGGTCAACTAATGCTTTATGTGTGAATTTGGTAGATGGAAACTACATAGAAGCCTGTTGTGTGTGTGTATATGTGTGTGTGTGTGTGTGTGTGCGCATGCATGTGCATTTGTATTTGTCACTCATCACTGCTTGACAACAGGTGTTGATTTATTTTACAGTCTCATAACTTAGCAGTTCAACAAAAGAAGCTGATAGAATAAGAAGCACCAGACCTAAAAATAGATTTTGGGGTCAATTTGTTTGACTAGACCCTTTAAGGTGGTGCCCCAGCACGGCCACAGTCCTATAACTGAAACAAGTTAAAGGTGAAAGAAAGATAAAACCTGATGGTGGTGGTGGTGATGATGATGATGATGATATATATATATATGTATCATCATCATCATCATCATCAATTAACGTCCGCTTTCCATGCTAGCATGGGTTGGACGGTTCAACTGGGGTCTGGGGAGCCCGAAAGCTGCACCAGTCCAGTCAGATCTGGCAGTGTTTCTACAGCTGGATGCCCTTCCTAACGCCAACCACTCCGAGAGTGTAGTGGGTGATTTTATGTGCCACCGACACAGGTGCCAGACGAGGCTGGCAAACGGCCACGCTCGGATGGTGTTTTTTATGTGCCACCGACACAGGTGCCAGACGAGGCTGGCAGACGGCCACGCTCGGATGGTGTTTTTATGTGCCACCGACACAGGTGCCAGACGAGGCTGGCAGACGGCCACGCTCGGATGGTGTTTTTATGAGGCTGGCAAACGGCCACGATCGGATGGTGCTTGTTACGTGCCCACAGCACGGAGGCCAGTCGATGCGGTACTGGCTACGGCCACGTTCGGATGGTTTTCTTATGTGCCACGTGCCACAAAGATACAAATTCCATTGATGTTCATCTATTTTGATTTGTTTTGATTTGATTTGATTTGATTTTTATATATATATATATATATATATATATATATATATATATATATATATATACACACACATATATATATATATATATATATATACACACACATATATATATATATATATATATACATACAAGCTTCTTTCTGTTTCTGTCTACTAATTCCACTTACAGAGCTTCGGTCAGCCTGAGGCGATAGTAGAAGACACTTGCCCAAGGTGACATGTAGTTGAGAAGCAAACTTCTTACTACACAGCTGTGCCTGTTCCTGCGGTGTCTATTTTTTTCTTGTGTAAGACAATATGTTGGGATTTAGGAAAAAATTTGGCTGCTATTCCTTGCTGATTGAATGACCATATACGTGCCTTCTTGTGTAGTGAAGGAAGTATGGCTTGTTAGTTCCTCGAAGTCTGTTGGCAAATCATTTAAAACATTCTATCTTCATCTCCCCACTTCTCACCCCACCTTTGCACGTACTGCACTTGTTTCGTTGGTGCCAGGGATGCAACAGCTACTCCCCTTACTCTCCTTCCTCCCCGCCTTCTTATCCAGAGAGTGATTAGAGATTTGTTTTCAACCTGATAGCTGACTGATTATAGACTTAGCTTGTTACTATGCATCGCAATTTCTAATAAACCATTGCTGCACACCTTCAGTTTTGTTGGTCTCTTCTCTATCACAAGTGCCAGTTTACATGTGGTTTATTACATATCTTGCTAGTCATTTGTAGTAATCTGATTACAGAATGAGCTTTCCGAGTGAAATGTACCATTCTCTTCCTTTTCCTGATATTTCAGTTATAAAACAAGGAAGATCTTTTTATCTCTTTCCTATATTATAACGCAGGTACTGTAAAATTAACTAGCTGAACTGTTGAATACAAGGTCATAAGTCGAGATTAGAGCTGATAAAAGAGGTGGCTAGAGCGTCAACATGATGGTTTATTGGCTGAAGGGATTGGCAGTTTGCATAATATTACAGATGCCATGTTCCCCATAGCAGAATGGCAAAAATATTCAATTCTAGTTGTGTTATGTATCCTTTACTTGTTTTCTGTCATTGGACTGTTGTCCCTAGTACTTAATATTTTAAATCTGGTACTTATTCTATCAGTCTCTTTTGCTGAACTGCTAAGTTATGAGTGCATAGTCAAACCTAAACTGGACATCAAACAGTGGAGCAGGACTAACACACATGCATGCACACACAAACACACACACATATGACAGGCTTCCTTACAATTTCTGTCTACCATATTCATTCAAAAGGCATTGGTCAGCCCAGGGCTATAGTAGAAGACATTTGCTCAAGGTGCCAGGCAGTAGGACTGAACCCAAAATAAGCATCTTTATCACATGCCTGCACTTAGGGTTAGTGTAACATAGAGATGTCCATACAGCTTTTAAGACAGCAGAAAAGCATTTGGCTAAATTTCAAATTTGGGTTGAAATTTTTCAATAGACATTGTTTTGCCAGCAGAAGAAAGCTGGAATATAGGCATCTTAGTATCTAATTTAGTTCTTGACATTTCTAAATGTAAGTTCAGTCTGGATCCAACTTTGTCTTTCATATCCGTAAAGTTGTTAAAATAAGTACCAATAGTGAAGTGAAGTTTGTCTTGTTGACAAGACTATTTTTCCCTTGCTTAAGGGGCCTTAGATGTATTCTTTTATTCTTTTATTTGTTTAAGTCATTATGTTTCAACCATACTGAGGCACTGCCCTGAAGGGTTTAGTTGAGCAAATCAACTCCAGCACTAATCTTTAAGTCTAGTACTTATTTTATTGGTCACTTTTGCCAAACTGTTAAGTTACAGAACACAAACAAACACCAGTTGTGAAGAGGTAGTGGGGAAAAACACAAAGACACACACATATACACACACACACACACACACACACACACAAACACATACACATATTCATACACACACATTCACGTGCACACACACACACAAACACATACACATATTCATACACACACATTCACGTGCACACACACACACAAACACATACACATATTGATACACACACATTCACGCACACACACAAACACATACACATATTAATACACACATTCATGCACACACACACACACACAAAATGGGCTTCCACATAGTTTCCATCTAACAAATTTACTTATAAGGCATTGGTTGGCTCATACCTGTAGTAGAAGATGCCCAAGGTGCTTTGTAGTGGGACTGAACCTGGAATCACATGAATACAAAGTAAGCTTCTTGATCACACAGACAAGTCTGGACATATTTAGTGAATAAAAATTTCCTATTTCCATTCTTGAGCTCTTATTGAAAGTAACAGCTATCACAGTCATTAAGGTACTGATGTAGTAAGTTTCTATCTTCTGTGTCTCTAATAAAGATACTTATAGAAAGGTCTTATGAGAAAACACAGCTCACTTGAATATGCATGTGCCGGTGGCACGTAAAAAGCACCCACTACACTCATGGAGTGATTGGCGTTAGGAAGGGCATCCAGCCGTAGAAACATTGCCAGATCAGACTGGGCCTGGTGCAGCCTTCTGGCTTCCCAGACCCCAGTTGAACCATCCAACCCATGCCAGCATGGAAAGCGGACGCTAAACGATGATGATAACAAAAGGATGGTGGTGGGGATTGTATACTCCTCTTCTCCTTCATTAGTCCCAACCTTTGACCCGTGATCTTTGACCATGTTGTAGTGCTGTAACCAGAGTCCATAATGATTCTACTGATAAATGATTTTTAAAAAAAATATTTTCAGTGCTAGGCCCAAAACCTTTCATTAGCTATGAAAGCTGATACATAATTTTTTTCTGTTTGATTTATGGAAACATACAATCAAATGAAATTTTTTTTCATCTCTTCTGGGATTACAGTCAATCATAATCTATTTACATAAAAACCTTTCCAATATTCAAATTCTAATTATATAGTGACCATTCTATGACATAAGATCTAATAATGTATTATCTTTTCTATTACATTAATATCTTATTAGGTGACAAACTGGCACAGTCAGTAAGGCCTAAAACTTGCTTTGGCTCCATATGCTCTGAGTTCAAATCTTATGAAATCAACATTTTAGGGATTGATAAAATAAAGTACCAGTCCAGGATGGTACAATGGTTAGGATTGTTAAAACACTGGAAGAGATGCCTTGAGGTATTTGTTCTAGCTCTTTACATTTCTGAGTTCTTGGGCAAAAGATTTAATCTGTTGCTTGGTTTAACACCACCACCTGGTCCTTGGGTGTCTTTAGTGACATCAAAGAGTTCATAATGATTCAGCTGATAAATACTTTCTTAATTTGCAGTGCTAGGTCAAAAACTTTCCATTAGTTACAACAGGTGTACCATAAGCCACTGTGATACATGATTTTATCTTGGATAACATTACTAAACAAGGTGTATGGCTCAGAGATCAGGGAGTATCTCCAGATCAAGACATTACCTCTCTGCATTGAGAGGTCACAGTTTTGGTACTATGAGCATGTGATCAGAATATCACAAGAAATAATGGTAAGACAAATTGTGCCAACAGGCAGGAGACCTAGGGGTAGACCAAGAATAAGATGGCTCCATAATATCCATAGTATCAGATGGTCACACTTTGGGTTTTCAGCTTGAAAGTGTAATGATGGTTACTTGGACCCTGCCTCTGGACTGAAGATAGCTTCCTCCTATTAGTTTCTGAATCCTGAAAAAATAAAAGTTCACAGGCACTGCCCTTTTGTTCCTTGATTTAACATAAAAGAAAATAACCCCCTAAAGACATTAGTATCCTTTCTATTACACTGGGTGATTTCTAAACAAGCTGAGGCAGTTGATGTAAAGTTTTTATACATATCCTTCTGTTGCTAATTGTTTTTATATTTAACTTCCAGGAACAAAGTAGGAGAACTTTTACACAATGTAACATCTTCCAAGATCCATATCCAGTATGCAAAAGCAAAAGAAGTTGATGGTCACTACAAAGAAGCTGTTGAAGCTTACAGACTAGCCAAAGACTGGGATAATGTCATTCGGTAAGAAATGAATTTCATGGCTTTATTGTTATTGGGTCAGCATAGGGTGGTCCCTGTTTACCTCAAACATTCTTCTTATTCAGCAGCTTTTCATAATAACACGTCCACACCAGTATTTTTTTTTGTTCCATATTGATGGCAAGTTTACCTTTGTCATTCCAAATACATTTCTCACCAATAACATCAGGTTTCTCTCTAGCACATTCTCTCACAATTCTGAACACTTCCTACCTTTGATCTTCATGTTGCAGGACACGTGCAAAATCTTTTCTTTTTTGCTTCTCCTTCAACCAAAACACACCTGATGCCTGGATGCCCTTCTAGTCATCCTGCTTCCACTATCCTTCCAGTCTTTCCAAACCCTTCTATTAGCCTTAACTGCCTTATCAATCTTATTATTCTGCCATGTTACTTCTGGCTTGGCTGATACAAAAACTGAACAGAAGTCCAAAGGATGGGCTGTCAGTAGTATAGACAAGAGAGTTTGTTCAAGAAGGTGCTTCAGTGTAAGGTGTTCGTTTTGCAAAAGCAATCCAGTGATGGATCTCTTGGGGATACACAAAAGATGGTTTTAAAGGAGAAATTTAATCAAGGCAACAAATCATAAAGAGAAGAGAAAGAAAATTATTTCATTAACCCTTTCGTTACCAACCCGGCTGAAACCAGCTCTGGCTTTGAATACAAATGTCTTGTTTTCATAAGTTTTGAATTAAAATCTTCCACCCATCTTAGTCACAATTTATATTCCTAACACTAGTTGAATGATAAAGTTATTTTACTAAATTCTTTGTTATATTTAAAGTAATTGGAAGATACACAGAGCTTCTCAACAGAAATACAGTAATGAAAGGGTTAAAGTGTATATGGGAGAAATATAGCTTCTATTTCTGGCAGGTCAAGCAACCATGTAGGGGTTTCCTCATTGGCTTGTATGGTTGGTATATGTTTAAGTTTGTGTTTCATGTTTTGTCATCGTGGATTTTTGTCATCCATGTAACTGTAGTGTTATTTCATGTTCATTAGAATAACAATCATTTGAGTAGGACATTTTGTTTGATTTTAACTTTTGACAACTTTTCTCTCTCTTTCTCGTAGAGTTATCAGAATACTCAGTTAATGTAACTATCAATCAACTGATCAATTACAGTGTCATATGACTGATCTTAGAGAAGTCAACGACCTGTTTCTTAGATATGAGTGAATGCAGTATCACAAGAGCAAGGTAACATATTAATTACAATCTTATAAAGCAGGAACAAAGTGGCTGAGTGGATGAGGTATTAGGCTTTCAACTTATAGGTAGTGTGTTCAAATCTATTGCAGTCATATGTAAGACACATAATTTAAAATACTTCAGTTCACTAAATTGTTGGGAATAGCTAACAGATCCTCTAAAAATCCTCATCCTCATCATCATCATTTAACATCTACTTTTCATGCTGGCATGGGTTAGACTATTTGATTAGAACTGGTAAGCCAGAGGGCTGCACCAGGTTCCAGTCTGATTTGGCATGGTTTCTATGGCTGGATGCCCTTCCTAATGCCAACCTCTCTGGGTGTAATGGGTGCTTTTTATGTGCCACTGGCCATGACTATGATTTCATGGGTGCCATTTACATGACGCTGGCTACAGCCATGATTACAATTTCACTTGGCCTGACGAGCCTTCTCAAGCACAGCATATTGCAAAAGGTCTCAATCGCTTGTCATTGCCTCTGTGAGACCTTATATTCAAAGATCACACTACTGGCAATGACCATGATTATGGTTTCATGGGTGCCATTCACATGATACGGGCAACATCCATGACTACAATTTCACTTGGCTTGATGAGCCTTCTTAAGCATAGCATATCGTGAAAGGTCTCAGTCGCTTGTCATTGCCTCTGTGAGGCCTGACATTCGAAGATCATGCTACTGGCAACAACCACAATTATGATATCACAGGTACCATTCACATGAGACTGGCAATTGCCATGACTACGATTTCAATTGGCTTGACGAATCTTCTCAAGCACAGCATATCGCCAATGGTTTATAGTATTTGATGGCATAAAAGATGCATGGACATGTTTGATGCATCCCAGTTTCAACAACATATATTCTCTTTTCTCTTTTATCTCTTTTACTTGTTTCAGTCATTTGACTGTGGCCATGCTGGAGCACCGCCTTAGTCGAGCAAATTGACCACAGGACTTATTCTTTGGAAGCCTAGTACTTATTCTATCGGTCTCTTTTGCTGAACCGCTAAGTTACGGAGACGTAAACACACCACCATCGGTTGTCAAGCAATGTTGGAGGGGATAAACACAGACACACAAGCATACATACATACACACACACACATATATATATATATATATATATATATATATATATATACAAACATATATATGACGGGCTTCTTTCAGTTTTCCGTCTACCAAATCCACTCACAAGGCTTTGGTCGGCCCGAGGCTATAGTAGAAGAGACTTGCCCAAGGTGCCACACAGTGGGAATGAACCCAGAACCATGTGGTTGGTAAGCAAGCCACTTACCGCACAGCCACCCCTGCGCCCGGAAATAAAAATTTTAGTGCATTAAAGCAGGTAATATTTAAAGCAATCTGGCAGTACATAACAAAGCATTACAGTACAGGTATTAATAAGTTTTAAGTAAATATCGGTTTCAAATTTTGGGACAAAGCCAGTAATTTCAGGAGAAGGGGTAAGTTGATGACATCAACCACTGAAAGAATGAAACACAAAGTTGACCTCAGTGGAATTTCAACTCAGAATGTAAAGATTGATGAAATGCTGCTAAGCATTTTGCCTGGCATGCTAATGATTCTGTCTGCTCTCTGATTTAATGCTTAAGTAAATATTATTATTATTATGAAGTCAGGATATGCAGAAGAGGCTGTCTGGATTAAACTTAGCCTATAGTAGTGAGCATCAGGGACAAAATCAGTTTATGGGAGGTCCAATTATGTATACAGGACCTGGGATGACTTTTTGAGATGTTTATTTTGGAGAAAAGTATGTTTTTTATGCCTTCAAGTATGGCACATCCTATCCAGGGGAAAGATTTAGATTTCATTTCAACTTCATGAAATAGAAATAGGAAGTAAGCGCAATCTAAGTTAAGTGTCTCTTGAGAATATTTGTGCATTTATCACAAAACTGTCACTGACAATGGTACAAATTTTACTGATCAAAGTAAAATTTTCTTGTCAATGTGATGTCCCTGGCCTAAGAAATGAAATTAAAGCATGAAGTATTGGACTAGGTCAGCCGTGTTTTGTTTCTGAAAATACTTACACAGCTGAACCATGTTTCCATTTAAACTTTTTTGTTACCCATTATTTTGCAGAATCTATCTGGAATTCCTACAGAATCCTGAAGCTGCTGCTCAGATTGTCAAAGAAACAAAATCAGTAGAAGGTGCTAAAATGGTTTCTCAGTAAGTTTTTCTCTTTTTGTTTTTTTTTTT
The DNA here is from genome assembly GCF_006345805.1 of Octopus sinensis. Taxonomy (NCBI): domain Eukaryota; kingdom Metazoa; phylum Mollusca; class Cephalopoda; order Octopoda; family Octopodidae; genus Octopus; species Octopus sinensis. The sequence goes on from NC_042997.1 coordinate 170,464,406, forward strand.
CTCTCTGTTTTTCTCTCTGTGCAGGTTCTGTATTTGTTCTAGATCATTCTCTTAGCTGACACTAAGAAATATTTTTTTCAAAAATAGATTCTTTCAGAAGTTGGATGACTTTAACACAGCCATTGAGTTTTTGGTTGTGTCTGGGTGTAATGATGAAGCTTTCCAAATTGCTCAGATGCATGATGCTATGGAAATCTATGCCAGGATTATTGGTAAGTTAAATAATTTTATGACCTTTCTTTGAATTGAGGTATTGTTATTTTTCTTCCATTTCTATTTTTAAATAGCAAGAAGTATTGTTTTATAATTTTGAACAAACTAATAAAAAAAGAAGCTTGAATTTTGATAACAACCATCTGTTTTGCTATCATAGAAAAATAGATGTAAATCATCACAAAAGGAGTTGGAAAGGCAACTTGACAAGTTAATGAGATAGTTTTTATGCAATCACCCAATCTGCTAAAATTAAAAGCTATCTCTCCCTTAATTCACACTCTACTAAATTAGAAAAGGACATTCATATTGGACAGTTTAGTTTTAGATACACTATTGTCTGTAAATAGATGGGATGGTCATATGTGGAACTCCTTTGTCAGTAGATCTGCATGATCACGGCATCTTAGGTTAAGTAACAACAACACGCACAAGCCAATGAAGGAATCTGTGTGGTCACTGGACCTGTCAGAAACAATTGCTTGACTACTGTCATTTCCGAATTTAAAGACAAATAATACATTTGATAAAGTAGTCCTAGATATGCTGTTACCATTTTCACTGTTGCTGTCATTTAATGTCCATTTTCATGCTGGTATGAGATGTCATTCAGCACAAACAGCAACAGGCATAGGAGTGGCTGTGTGGTAAGTAGCTTGTTTACGAACCGCATGGTTCCGAGTTCAGTCCCACTGCGTGGCACCTTGGGCAAATGTCTTCTACCATAGTCTCGGGCAGACCAAAGCCTTGTGAGTGGATTTGGTAGACGGAACCTGAAAGAAGCCTGTCATATATATGTGTGTGTGTGTGTATATATATATATATATATATATATGTATGTATGTGTATGTATACGTTTGTGTGTCTGTGTTTGTTCCCCCAGTGGAGGCGCAATGGCCCAGTGGTTAGGGCAGCGGACTCGCGGTCGTAGGATCGCGGTTTCGATTCCCAGACCGGGCGTTGTGAGTGTTTATTGAGCGAAAACACCTTAAAGCTCCACGAGGCTCCGGCAGGGGATGGTGGTGATCCCTGCTGTACTCTTTCACCACAACTTTCTCTCACTCTTACTTCCTGTTTCTGTTGTACCTGTATTGCAAAGGGCCGGCCTTGTCATTCTCTGTGTCACGCTGAATATCCCCGAGAACTACATTAAGGGTACACGTGTCTGCGGAGTGCTCAGCCACTTACACGTTAATTTCACGAGCAGGCTGTTCCGTTGATTCGGATCAACCGGAACCCTCATCGTCGTAACCGACGGAGTGCTTCCATCCATCCGTTTGTTCCCCCAACATCGCTTGACAACCAATGCTGGTGTGTTTACATTCCCGTAACTTAGCAGTTCGGCAAAAGAGACCGATAGAATAAGTACTAGGCTTACAAAGAATAAGTCCTGGGGTCGATTTGCTTGACTAAAGGCGGTGCTCCAGCATGGCCACAGTCAAAATGACTGAAACAAGTAAAAGAGTAAAAGAGAGATAACTTGCCAATTTTTTTTTAATTTAATGGTTTTTACACTATGAATTAGGTGCATTTTATCATGCCCCTAGCACTAGAGTGGTTGTTTGCAACCAGATGAAAGAATAATTTCTACCCTGTATCAGTTCTTATTTTGAGTTACTGCTTTTCCTAGACAGGTAGACTGTAGTTCAATTTTGCAGAGATTAAGCCTCCAAGAATAAAATATGGGATGGTTGTGGAGGTGGGGAGGATATGTTTGATCATAATTTTTCTCAATTATGGATCACTTGGGATAATATATGTTGTGGCAGACGTCCCCAGGTGAGAAGTGGGCTGGTCCACTACTAATAAAGAGTGGACTGACACAGTCAGTAATGTCAGTCAGCAAGGTACGCTGTTCGGGCCAGTCCTGCAGAGAAGATGAAATATGTCGTTATAATGCAGGACATCTGGAAGCCATTCAGCATTGTGCAACCAAGAGAATACCCTCCATCAGGCATTTGCCATATTCTGAACGCCTTACTTCCCTGGGCATGGATACATTGAAACTTCGACGTCTGGCAGCTGACTTGGCAGACACCCATAAAATTATTAACCATCTTACAAACAATAACTCTGAGCACCTTTTCAAACTCCACCTGTCTAACACCCGTGGACATGTTTACAAAGTCAAAAAACAGCACAACTCCCATGACTTTCGGAAACATTTTTTCACGCTAAGAGTTGCTGAAGTATGGAACAAACTGTCGGCATCAGTTGTTAGTTGTTGGAGCACTGCATCCTTCAAAACTTCCATGCTTCCTGAGATTCACCAACAGTACACCTGATTTTCTCCCCTCCATACACACGCAATCATGTATTTGACTCATACACTGTTCATTTTCCAGACATTTGTATATTACTGCATATGCTTTATACGCACTTTTGACAAGTTGTGGTGCACCTAAGCACTGTATACAATAATTTCATTGTTATTATTTATAACAACAATGTTAATATCACTGTCAAAAGTCTGAACATAATATTTTTTGTTTCTAGGTAATGATGCTTCTCCAGAGATCTATCATAATGTTGCTGTTTATTTTGCTGGAGAACAGAACCATTTATGGGCTGGCAAGTTCTTTCTTCTAAGTCAACATTATGATCAGGTTAGTTTTTTTTTATTTTAAATCTCTAACAATGTTATTCAAACTTTTTCAGCACGAGATATTTCCAGTTACTTTCAATGTTTCAGTATCCAATGTATGTATGTATGTGTGTGTGTGTGTGTAAATATGTGTGTATGCACATGTATGTATGTGCTACCATGTGTGTTCAATTGAAAGTCTATTTGTTTTTCATATTTCAATCTTTGGTCAAACTCCAACCTGAGATCAATATTTGCATTGCAAATTTTGAAGACGCCAGAACTGAAGGCGAAAACATTTTCAGATTTTATTGTTGCATCATAATCAGTGATGTAATGTGTATATATATATATATATATATATATATTACTCAGGTACATTTATATATAAAATAGTAAAAGTTCATTAGAAATTTACCTTTATCAATTTAAATATATATTAATAATAAACATTTTTCATTTTAGGCATTGCGTCATCTGTTAATGTGTAAAGGTGAGGACCGAGAGGCAATTGATTTAGCCATCAAGACTGTGAAAGAAGCAAATGATATTGAACTAACCAAACAATTATCTAATTACCTACTTGGTGATACAGATGGCTTACCAAAGGTCAGTTCACTCTTCTATTTCCTCATTTGGTACACATTTATCGTATATAACTAGAGTGTTATCTGTAATATAGCTAACTTAAAACCTCAGTTTCTAGGCAAACTGTATGTATATTTTCACCTTTTTTTATTTGTTTCACTTATTGGACTGTGGTCATGCTGGGGCACTGTCTTTTAGTTGAGCAAATCGAGCCCAGTACTTCTTCCTTTTTTTAAAGCCTGGTACTTATTCGATTGGTCTCTTTTGCTGAACCAATAAGTCAGGGATGTAAACAAACTAACACCAGCTGTCCAGCAGGGGAACTGGAACAAACAAAACATACACACACGCATACATGTGCACACATATATGCATACATATGGTGGACTGTTTCACAGTTTCTGTCTACTAAATTCATTCACAATTTGGTCAGCCAAGGTCTATCATAGAAGACACTTACCCAAAGTGTTGTAAAGTGGAACTGAACCTGAAACCCCATGGTTGCAAAGTTAGCTTCTTAACCACACAACCATGCCTGTGCTTAAGGAGACTCGTCATATGGAACAGGGAAAAATAAAAGTTTATATAATTTTCTGAGAAAAAAGACAGTCTTCAAAAGAGCCAAGTTTACCTCCTGATTTCTGAAACCTCAGATGTAACCATTGAACTTAACTGGCACACAGTTTGTCTTTTATTAGCTATGATCATTGGATTAATTTGATATTTGAAAGAAACTCATTGTTATGTTGAAGAGGGCACATGACTACATAAAAGCTCTTTCATTTTTCTGTTTAAACTCTGTTGTCTTTTAGCTCCAAGTCAGCAATCTATCCATGGCCCCTTCGTCTTGTTTTGTTTTTTTAGATATATGTAGTACTACATGTTGAATGTGTCTTTTTCTATTTTTTCCTTTTTCGTTTTGCAATGATGAGACAATAGGATAGGATTTGTGAGAGATTACAATGCTATTCCTAGCTTGTTGCAAGGCCACATTTGCTTGCTTAAACATTGAATGTTAGGTGTTGAAGAGAGGATATTGAAGCTTTCAGGTGGTTTCAGAAGTCATGCATTGCCTATGGCCATAATGTTAAGCTTGTAATTATGTGAAGCCTACAGAAATATTATTAACTGCTGAATATCAATAAAAAAGTTTATAGCTCTTCTCTCTATCAATGTTATTGTATTTATTCTAGGATGCTAAATATCTGTTTCGTTTACACATGGCACTGAGTCAATACAAGGAGGCTGCAAGTATCGCAATTATCATATCCAAGGAAGAACAGAACAGTGGTTTGTTTCTATCTTTCTGTTACTACCAACTCATTGAATCCTATCTTCTGTATTTTCTCATGCATAAGTTGCTTTATTTTATACTTAATCTTTGATGGAAAATCCAGTGTGTGACTTATACACAGGGAAAAGCCAAAACTATGAAGAGGAAAAATTTTGTACCAAGATTTAACACTAAATTAGGGGTGTGATTTATATGCAAGTGTAACTTATGCATGAATAAATATGATACTTACCTTAAATGTACTTAGCCAAACCTATTAGGTTGTCAAGAAAGTTCTTGCGGTTTTTAATCTTTAAATTCAGATGCACATGTCTCGGCTCAAACAAAACTTTATTAATCGAAATAAACACCATCAGAATCAACACACTTTTGCCAACGCGAAACAAGTTTATTTATGCCAGTAGTGTAAAAATCCTGCGTTCTGGTGGCGATGAAGTCGTTGAAGGTGTGTTTGGCATTGTCTTGGTTTTTGAAGCATTTCTCATGCAGGAAGTCGTCGAGATACTTGAAAAAGTGGTAGTTGGTAGGTGAGAGGTCTGATGAGTATGGCGGATGAAGCAGAGTTTCGTAGCCCAGTTCGTTCAACTTCTGCAGGATCAGTTGTGCAACATGTGGCCAAGCATTGTTGTGGAGAAGAATTGGTTGTTTTCTATTGACCAATGCTGGCTGTTGTTGTTGGTGTTTCTTATGCATTTCATCCATTTGCTGTCAGTACTTCTCCGCCATAATGGTTTCGCCTAGACCCAAAAAGCTGTGATGGATGAGACTGGCCGCAGACCAACAACAGTCACCACAACCTTCTTTTGGTGCAACTTTGGCTTCAGGATGTGTCGTGGAGCTTCGTTGGCATCCAATCACTGAGCATTGCTGGTTGTCGTAAAGAATCCACTTTTCATCACAAGTCACAATTCAGTCGAGAAACGGGTCATTCTTGTTGCGTAAAAGAAGGGAAGATGACACTTCAAAACAGCGTCTTTTTTGGTTGTCGTTCAATTCATGCGGTACCAATTTCTCAAGTATTTTTCTTTTTCCAATCTCTTTCAAGTGGTTGGAAATTGTCGTATACATTACGTCTAATTCAGAAGCAAGCTCTCAAACAGTTGTGCGTGGATTGGCTTCGACTAAGGCTCTTAGTTGATCGTTGTCAACATCCAATGGCCGACCACTACGCTTATCATCTTCAAGACTCTCATCACCGCTACGAAATTTCTTGAACCACCATTGTGCTGTACATTCATTAGTGGTTTCCTGGGCTAAATGCATCATTGATATCACGAGCTGTTTCAGCAGCTTTTTGGCCTAGCTTGAACTGGAATAAGAAAATTGTGCGAATTTGCTTTTTGTCCATGTTGTATTTAACATTCCGGAAAAAAGGGCCTAATTATTCAAAAATTAATGAAAATTAATTTGAAAATACATAATTTAAAACCAAAATTTAAAATTCCGCAAGAACTTTCTTGACAACCTAATACTTATCTACTATCCTATTTAAAACTCACTCAGACTCAATATCACAGTTGTTGATTATAATTACATGGAAGAAAGTTGGTGGATTTGTGTAGAGATTTGAAAGGCTTTTGTTGCATGTGTGTGCAGGATGGAGTTGGAAGCTGATGTGGTGACCTTATCTGTAGTTATGTTATGTATAGAATCCTCTTGGTTGAGGAGAGGTCATTTGTTGAATTTTGTCATTCGGCAAGGAACTGGAAAGTTGAATAGTAATTTTGATGTTAAATAAGATTGTTCGTTTTTGAAATGAAAATATCTCTTCATTTTGAAAGTGTAGACAAAGAGAGGTATTTTCAGAGGGCTACCTAGAGAAGTAGGAATGCTGAGAGGAAGACTGGGAGTGACATGGACTATACACATCTTACTACTTCAAAGGGGTTTGTACTGTTGTAGTAAAGGCAAAAGTGACAGAGGTGGGATACCCTGTTGGTAAGCTGGAAGACATTATACTGTTGAGTAAAGATAAGATAATCAATTAGATAGTTTTTTTCTTTGGGAAAGTGTGATGTGTTTGTGTGTGTATTAGTAGCACTGTCTATCTAAGTCACTGAGTACACTGTTCTCCTGTTTTTGACTTGTGAAAAAATGTTTATATGTTATCATTGAGTCTTTATTTTTCTGTTACCCTAGGTAATTACCGTCATGCCCATGATGTATTGTTTGCAATGTATCAAGAATTAAAAGAAAACAAGATGAAGATACCTGCTGAAATGTCCACCAATTTGATGATATTACACAGTTATTTATTAGTGAAGGTAAGATGTCTGTGAAGAGATATGGCCTAGTGATTAGGGTGTTATACTCATGGTTGCAAGATCAGGGTTTCAATTCCTGAACTGGATGGTGTATTGTGTTCTTGAGCAAAACACTTCATTTCATGTTGCTTCAGTCCACTCAACTGTAAATGAGTTCCAGCAATTGCTGGGAGGTTAATCCAATGATAGACTGACATCCCATTTAGTGGTGAATGAAATGTTATGAATAATGATGAGGGACATACTAACAATAGATAGTGATGGTGGTGCAGTTACTGCTGCTGCTGTTATACCAGCTGAATCTTCCTCAAGTTACACTACCTTCTTGTAAAAAAAAACAAAATGAACACACTGGATAATGTAGTCTAGGATGCATAATGCCTGGAGAAAAAAAATAGAAAAGATAGGCATAGGCATGGCTGAGTGGTAAGAAGCTTGCTTTCCAACCACATGTTTCCAGGTTCAACTCCCACTGTGACATCTGGGGCAAGTATCTTTTACTATAGTCTCAGGCCGACCAAAGCATTGTGAATTGGTTTGGTAGATGAAAACTGAAAGAAACCAGACTATAGTAAAAGATATTTGCCCCAGATGTCACAGTGGGAATTGAACCTGGAAACATGTGGTTGGAAAGCAAGCTTCTTACCACTCAGCCATGCCTATGCCTATCAACTGGTGTTGGTGTGTTTACGTGTCTGTAACTTAGAAATTTGGCAAAAAGAGAGCGATAGAATAAGTGCCAGACTTAGAAAAAAAAAAAAGTATTATGCAGTCACCTGCACTTTCCAGTGGTATTATCACCTTAACCTCACAGCTGTTGAACCAGGTGAGTCTAGGTATAATCCAAAGTAAGAAAGTTTGCATACCATAGCTTTTGTTAAAATCTTTACTTGTATCAGAATAGGCTTGCTTGTCCTGAATTTGTAATGTATATAGCCATTTGTGTGACACACTGACACACAGAAAAGGACACCTGTAGCTATAGATATTTTCAGAAACTTTTATTGGTAGAAAGTGAGGAAAGAGAGGAAAAGAATGTTCAAAGCATCTTTTTCTAACTTCCTATTCTAAATTCTACACCCATTTTAGAGATTTTTTTTCTCTTTCAGATGTGTATTAAATTAAAGGAAACTGTAAGAGCTGCAAGGTTACTGGTGCGTGTTGCCAATAATATCAGCAAGTTCCCTTCACGTAAGTTATAATCTGGTATCATTTCAATGCAATCTTGGTTCTTCAGAATTTCTGTTAATAAGTAAACTTACACAAAAATATGTTGTAACTTAATTTTGTATATATAAAATGGAGTGGTTGGCGTTAGGAAGGGCATCCAGCTGTAGAAACACTGTCAGATCTGACTGGCCTGGTGCAGCCTTTGGGCTTCCCAGACCCCAGTTGAACTGTCCAACCCATGCTAGCATGGAAAGCGAACGTTAAACGATGATGATGATGATGATGAAATATTTGTGTAAAGGTGTGCACATATTTTTCTTTTACCGGTTTCAGTCATTGGACAGTGCCCATGCTAGGGCATCAACTTCGAGGGTTTAGTCAATCATATCAACTCCATAACTTAAATCTGGTACTTACTTTATCAATCTCTGTTTGTTGACTACAGGACATATAAACAGCACCAGTTTTCAACTGGTATAGATGTAAACACTGATATGGACAAAGACTTACACACATAACTTATATATATAACAAATTCCTGCATAGTTTCCAGCAGCAGCTACAAAATTTCACTCAGGTGTGTAGTAGAAGACACTCTGTAATCATTTCTATTGTATTACACCAATAAATGTACATTTATTGTATTACACCATTAAATGTACTTTGGCAAGTACTGTGAATACTATTTTTTGCTGATGAGGTCATAATAAGAGCAAAACATATCTGGAGATGTCTCTTGTTCTTGCTGGAAAAATGATAACAATATCAGTTATTGACTAATATTGTTTTTCCTTCATAGTGTAGTTATTTCTAGTTTGTTTTATAATGCTCCCTCAAATATGGTAACATAATTATACATCTGTCTCTCTGTTTGTTTCATAGCATAAATATTTCTAGTTAGCTCATTAATACTGCCTTTGTTATATTTGTTAATTCTACCTTATCCATCTGTCTCTCTGTCAATCTATTTATCTCACCATATCAATAATCCTAATTAGCTCTTTAATTCTCTTTTGCATTAAATGCATTACTTGTCTATCTGTTTATCTATTTATATCTCTATCCCACAGTGTAGTTATTTCCCGTTAAAGCTGTAATGTTTTCTATATTTAAATATGTTAATATAAACTTATCCATCTGTCTACTTCTCTATCTTGTGACATAATTATTTCCAGTTAGTTCTTCTCCCTTTAAATATGTTAATACTAACATATCTGTCTGTCTCTCTTTCTATTTATCTACCTCTCTGCCTCATCATATAATTATTTCTATTAGCTTTAGAATTTTCTTTTAATAAACATGTCAACACTGTCTTATCTATTTCTATCTGTTTCACCTCGTAATTATTTCTTAATCTGAACACAAACTTATTTATTGGTAATAAACTGGTATTCTATCCTGGAAGAGACGTGTCTTTTGTCTTCTTAACGCAATGGAAAGCAGATATTTGTATTGCCCCAATAGACTGTTGACATTCCATGGAAGGACATCAGAATATTCATAATTGTTATATTATCACAGGTCACTTAAATGTGTAGACTTCTAATCAATGGAATTGAAACCATGATTATCCTATCCTTTTTTCTAAACATTATTAACCAATGTGATTTTCTCTTAAGATGTGGTTAGAATGCCTCAGGAAAGGATTGTTAGGCAGATTTTTTAAAGCTGATCTAATTGGCAAGAGACAGAGATGGTTGGATAATATTGATAGTCTCAGTTGGAATCTAGCAGGAAAAGTTAATAATAGTTGTTTCTGATAGGACCCTACAGAGAGGGTGCCTAAGGACTCTATCACAAAACACTTCCAGGAGTAGTGGGCAGTGAAAAGTGATGGATGGAAAGATGGCAATGTGGTTTGAAGGATATTTCTCTGCTATTACTAGCAGATTGAATGACTGTTCATAGAAGAGTCATTCAATCTGCTGTTGGTTACCATGCTTAGCTAAATACATTACAATTGTTAGTTTCATCTCTCTAGATTTTGATTTCAAATTTCACTGTAGTTGACCCTACTCTCTTGTCTCTAGTTATTAAAATGACCAGCTGGTCTTGTTGTTTAGGTCTGTGTCAGCTCCAATCAAGCAAACCCCGTCATTGAATGCCATTTATGACTCTTTCACTTGTTTCAGAGATATCTGGAATTATATTATCCATTGTGCCCTTCCCTGTGTAAGAAATTAGCATGTAATTTGGAGAACATTTGGTTGCCATTTCTTGGTGGTTGAGTACTTGCATTGAGTTTTTTTCTAGGTATCAGTTATGTATTGAGGTTGATTCAATTGACTGGATATCTCTACTTGAAATTTCTAATCTTGTTCCAATTTTAGAATTTGTTGATGTTGCTGCTGTTGTTTATTCCATGCTATCCGTGATTGAGCAGTCCTATAGTCAGTCAAAAGGTTCCAGGTGTGATTATCTTGTCTTTTCTTCAAGACTACATTATCCATTGTATTGTTCTCTTTTCTATGATACTAGAGTGTGATTTAAAGGAAATTTGGCTACTACATCTAGCATGTTGAGTGACCATGTAGAAGCTCCATCACTGTTTCACCATTATTATGATTGGTGTATTTCTACTTTTGTAGAGGGCAGTAGATTGTTAGAATTGTTAGACTGTTGATAAGAATGCTTTGTGGAATTTCTTCCAGCTCTTTACAATCTGAGTTCAAGTTCTACAGAGGTACAGTTTGCCTTTCATCCCTCCAAGGTCAATAAAATAAAGTACTAGTCAAATACTGGAATCAATGGTGTTGACTACACCTGCCACCTCTCCCATCAAAATTGGTGGTCTTGTACCTAAATCGGAAATCATTATTAATGTTGCTAAAAACAGTGGAATGGCAGAAATAGTAGAGCGCTATTCTAATTTCTTCTTAATTCCTTTGACTCCAGATGGAGCATAGGGGACCAACAAGAGATCTCCATGTTTCAGTCTTTGGCAAAGGATTGCACTTGTCACCAGATGTAACTACCTGCTAGTGCTTTAGTTTTTGTAGACCTTCTCCATGTTGTTCTTGGTCTGTCACAGTTCTGTCTCCCTTGGGGTGTCCATTGGAAGGCCTGCTTTGTAATATACTAAGTTCATATTCCTCCAGAGTCAGCTTTGTTTTTTTATCTCACTGGGGCTGATAAAATAAGTACTGGTTATATATGGTATTTGTGGGGGGTGGAGTTTAAAATCAATTGATATACCCTATCTTTACAAATTTTGTGACTTTCTGATCCATTGAATGTATGATTTTAACCAGGAAATCAGTTAAGGTTAGAGCTGAATAGAGGTTTGGAATTAATCAGCTGTTAATGAGTAAAGGAATGATAATTATTGGATGTGTGATGTGACTAGACATGTGACGTGAGTGAACGTTGAATGGTGAGCTATGAATGTGGTGTGTAATTGATCGAGAGTACCCATGGAAGATGTGTGTATCATCGTTGAGATGATAAAAGACTGAGATAGTACTGATGATCTGTATGGAATATACACACAGTTGTGGCAGCTGTTGTTGTTGTTGTTGCTGGTTGCTGTTGCTGTTGAGCGAACGGTCTTCGTCCCAGAGCTCGCAAGATGGAAGAAGTCCGAAACGTGGTCCTTTGTAAGACCTGCAGAAGAGGTAGCAGGTCAACCCCCGACACTGAGAGCATCGATGGATGGATGAATGTGCATCCAGGCTCAGCGGTTGCGTAGGAAGTCGGGGACAAGAAACAGGAAGAAAGAGTGAGAGAAAGTTGGAGCGAAAGAGTACAACAGGGGTCACCACCACCCCCTGCTGGAACCTCATGGAGCTTTAGGAGTTTTCGCTCAATAAACACACAACAATGCCCGATCTAGGAATTGAAACCGCGATCCTCCGACTGCGAGTCCACTACCCTAACCATTGGGCCTCCATGTTGTTGCTGGTGCTGTTGCTGTTGTTGTTTCTGCTGTGATGATGACAAAAATACTGCTATCACCAAAGTAGTTGTCTTAATTGATATGCTGGTTGGTAGAATTGCTAAAGCATTGAACAAGATACTTAGTGGCATTTTAGTTAATGTGATTAAAATCCTGAGTTCATATTCCACCAAGGTCAACTTAGCTTTTCATTCTTTTGGGAGTTGATAAAATAAAGTATGAATCAAGCACAACGGTTGAGGCCATAAACTGGCTGCTTCCCTACAAAATTGGTGGCCTTATGCTTAAATAAGAAGCAATTATTAAAATGTATTTTTCCCATTTCCAATTTCAGATATTATACCCATTCTCACCACCACTGTAATTCAGTGCCATCGAGCTGGATTACGTAATTCCTCCTTTAGTTATGCTGCTATGCTGCTCAGAGATGAATACCAAAGAGATATTGATCCAAAATTGAAGAAGAAAATTGAAGGCATTGTACGGTAAGGAACTGAGGTTTCTTTGTTTTTGATATTTACTTGTTTCAGACATAGGACTGCAACTATCCCAGGATACCACCTTCAAGGGTTTTTGTTGATTTGTAACATTTATCTCTGTACTTTTGCCTGGTGCTTATTGTATCCATCTCAAAAGGAACAAAAAAGCAAGTTGATCTTAGCATAAAGAGCAACGGCTCAAATGAAGCATATTTTTGTTTATCCTATTCTTATAAGACTCCTGTGTCTTCTGGAGAAAAGGTCGAACAACTGCAGTTCCGATGATGCCTACTGAGGCAGAAACACATACCAGCAGTTATTGTCTTACTCAAAGTAACTGGATTATCTTTTCCTTAATGGCATATCAGTTTTGGAGAATGTTTGATTCTTGAGATTATCTCACCTTGTATGAAGTTGGTCACAATTGCAAGCCGACCAGTGGGAGAGATATCAGCAAGAAAGGAATTTCAGAAGCTTGGCATTCTTATTTCTTTATTGCCCACAAGGGGCTAAACATAGAGGGGACAAACAAGGACAGACAAAGGGATTAAGTCGATTACATTGACTCCAGTGCATAACTGGTACTTAATTTATCTACCCAGAAAGGATGAAAAGCAAAGTCGACCTCGGCGGAATTTGAACTCAGAACGTAATGGCAGACGAAATACCGCTAAGAATTTTGCCTGGTGTGCTAACACTTCTACCAGCTTGCTGCATTCTGGGGAAGAAGAGCTGAGTGTATTCTTTAACACAAGGTCTTGGGGCAGGGGTCGGTGCAAGGAGTAATGAAAGAAGGGAGGTCAAGTAGAGACAGGAATGTCTGATTGAAGGTAGCAGGATATCCGCCAGCTCTGAAGAGCAGAGGTCATTATAGTTTCTCTTGGAAAGGCAGAGAGAGAGAGACAGGAGACAGCATATCTATGGGTCAGAGGGTGGTTTTATGACTGATTTTATGTTAACCGGTTGGGTAGGGTTTTCCTGAATGCAGTCTAGGATGTTTTTAGGTACAGCAGTAGCACCATCGTGGAGGCACAATGTCCCAGTGGTTAGGGTAGTGGACTCATGGTTGGAGGATCGTGGTTTTGATTCCCAGACCGGGCGTTGTGTGTGTTTATTGAGTGAAAACATCTAAAGCTCCACGAGGCTCTGACAGGGGGTGGTGGTGACCCCTGTTGTACCCTTTTGCCACAACTTTCTCTCGCTTTCTCTTTCTGTTTCTTGAGTAACGCTGTGATGGACTGGTGTCCCGTCCAGCTGGTGGTGGTATGGGGGTGCATATACCACGGAAACCGTGGCCCATGAGCCTGGTTAGGCTTGAAAAGGTTGGGAAAAAAAAAGCAGCACCATCCCAGATGTACTCCTTTGTGAGCCTTACTTAAGCTTTGTGATTAAAGTTATTGTTTAGCCGTAGATCAACACTGATTAAGTAGGCTAAAGGTGTTGCTGCTATGACCATCTCATCATTTTTTACCAAACATAGAGTATCTAGCTCTACATTATCTAGTAGGTTCTTTCCAGACATGGTGTATCTAGAACAATATTCTCCAGTGTATACTTCCTTTTTTTGATGGCTTGATGTGATTTGAGGGGGATATGGCTGCTATTTCTAGCTGGTTGGGCAGCTACGTAGTGCTTGTTTCTTTTATTGACTTAGTTGACTCCTCAATATCTGCTGTCTCTTGTTTTGCCTGGATTGCTGTTACAAGCCTTTCACTGTCCCAAGTGACATGTGATACTGGTGTAGATTGCTGATTTTTGATGTTGGTTGAGTAATACTTATTCAACCAACATCAAAAAAATCATTTAATTTGATTCATGTGAAATATTTTGTTGGTAATTTAATTACACTAAGTTAACTTTTTTTAAACCCTAGCACATCCTAAATGTATATCTGTTACACATTCCTACAAATCACACATGCATGCAAACATACATACATACATACATACATACATTCACACACACACACACACACACATTATACATATATATGTGTATTTATTCATATATAACATTTACATATATGCACACATGGTCGTGGCTGTTTGATAAGAAGCTTACTTCCCAATCATATGGTTCCCAATCATATGGTTGAGCAAGTGTCTTCTACTATAGTCTTGGGCTGACCAAAGCCGTGTGAATGGATTTGGTAGATGGAAACTGAAAGAAACCTATCATATATATATATATATATTTGTGTGTGTGTGTGTGTGTCTGTGTTTGTCCACAATTGGTTGACAACTGATATGTGCGTTTATGTCCCCGTAACTTAGCGGTTTGGCAAAAGAGACCACTAGAATAAGTACTAGGCTTACAAAGAGTAAGTCCTTGAGTTGAGTTCTTCGACTAAAAAAAAAAACCTTTAAGGCAATGCTCCAGCATGGCCACAGTCAAATGACTGAAACAAATAAAAGAATAAAAGAATATACACATGAATTCAGACATTATTTCACACATATTTACATCTATACTCATGTATTTTTCTTTTTGAGCAGAGTGTTAACGCTGATAATTCAAATGCAGATTGTTTAACATTTTGTCATAAACAATTTAAATTATTACTGTTTGACTGGAATTCATAATTATTTGAGTGTTGCAAAATCTTCTGATGGAATCTTCTTTTCAATATTCAGTTTAAATTAAATTAGTTATGATGTGATCAGACATGATTTCATTTGAGGCAATTTACTATAAATGACAGACAGAAAATAATAGTGAGATGAAAGATGGTTGTTTTAAATGAGCTATTTCAGTTCTGGTTTGGAAGAGGCAGATTGGTTATAAGGTTAATATGCTAAATTATTGACTGTATGCTAATAAGTACAAATCTAGCCATAAGTTTGGGAATACTTAATATCAATGAGAATACTGGTTACAGTTGAAATCAATAGGCTATACATAAAATGTTTTGTTTTAGTATTTATGTATGTCCTATGTGGGGAAATTAATTTTGTCATTCTGTGCCGGTGGCGCATGGGGAGCACCATCCAAACGTGGCCGATGCCAGCACCGCCCTGACTGGCTTCTGTGCCGGTGGCACATGGGGAGCACCATCCGAGCGTGGCCGACGCCAGCACCGCCTCGACTGGCTTCTGTGCCGGTGGCACATAAAAAGCACCAACCGATCGTGGGATCCCGGAACATCTCGCTGTGCTTGAGGAGACCTGTTGAGTCAAGTGCATGTACATGAACATTGAACCAAATATCAATGGAAACAGTAGTTGTGATACCTGTGCTGGTGACACATAGAAAGCACCATCCGAACGAGTGCAGCCTCCTCTGGCTTCTGTGCTGGTGGCACATAAAAAGCACCATCCGAACGTGACCGATGCCAACCCCGCCTCGAATGGCTTCTGTGCCGGTGACACATGAACATCGAACCAAATATCAATGGAAACAGTAGATGTGATACCTGTGCCGGTGACACATAAAAAACACCATCCGAACGTGGCCGTTGCCAGTGCAGCCTCCACTGGCTTCTGTGCCGGTGGCACATAAAAAGCACCATCTGAACGTGACCGATGCCAACCCCGCCACGAATGGCTTCTGTGCCGGTGGCACATAAAAAGCACCATCCAAATGTGGCTGATGCCAGCACCGCCCCAACTGGCTTCTGTGCCAGTGGCACATAAAAAGCACCATCCGAGCGTGGCCAACGCCAGCACCGCCTCGACTGGCTTCTGTGCCGGTGGCACATAAAAAGCCCCAACCGATCGTGGGATCCCGGAACATCTCGCTGTGCTTGAGGAGACCTGTTGAGTCAAGTGCATGTACATGAACATCGAACCAAATATCAATGGAAACAGTAGTTGTGATACCTGTGCCGGTGACACATAGGAAGCACCATCCGAATGTGGCCGTTGCCAGTGCAGCCTCTACTGGCTTCTGTGCCGGTGGCACATAAAAAGCACCATCCGAACGTGACCGATGCCAAGCCTGCCTTGAATGGCTTCTGTGCCGGTGGCACATAAAAAGCACCATTCGAACGTGGCCGATGCCAGCACCGCCTTGACTGGCTTCTGTGCTGGTGGCACATAAAAAAACACCAACCGATCATGGCCGATGCCAGACCCCTCTGGCACCTGTGCAGGTGGCACGTAAAAAGCACCCACTACACTCGTGGAGTGGTTGGCGTTAGGAAGGGCATCCAGCTGTAGAAACACTGCCAGATCAGACTGGAGCCTGGGGCAGCCCCTGGCTCCCCAGACCCCGGTCGAACTGTCCAACCCATGCTAGCGCGGAAAACAGATGTTAAACGATGATGATGATCATCATCATTTTGAAGATGGTTAATGGCAAATGAGAGTAAGAGCGGGAAGTAGGTTGAGTTGGTAGGACTATTCCAAAGTAATGGCTGGGAAGCAAGATGTGATCCTTTGAGGTGGGATGCAGAAGGTTTGAGGCCAGTCCCTCTGCAGAGTTTTCAGTATGTTTGTCACAGGCCATCAAGTTGGCTGTGAAAGCAGCAGAGTTGTATATATATATATATATATACATACGTGGGTGTATATGTATTGTTTTAATTATATCTTTATATACACACATACACATAAAAAAACTGACACACCGTTGTTTATGACAATCACAAGTATCCAAAACTTCTTCACCACTCTTCCGACTTCATTTTCCTCTTAAAAAGAAGGCTCTCGTCTACTTGGACTATATGTCATATCACTGCACAGCTGTCTGCCTGCTAATATTGCTGATGGACATGCAGCATGTCACTAGCATTTCACATATAAAGTCCAGGATTATGTGAAAATGTGAAGACCATCAATTGACTTTCTTCCATAAAAGTATTAAAAAATTATTTGGAAATTATAAGCAGAAATGAATGGTAGATTCGAACTGTCTGTATTTTAAAACTACAAAAGAAAAAAAAAAAAATTGCCGGGGAGGATTTTTGTTGTTGTTGCATAATCCTATCAATTCCATTATGCAGAAGATAGAATTGAAAAAATTTTGTAAAAATTTGTAAAAATATGAAAGCTATGAGGGATTTTAGCACATGCTTACATCATAATTCTGCCCATATATATGTGTGTGTGTTTGCTAGTGTCTGTTTTTCTTTTAGTTTTTGTTTACTTATACACATCAACAAATGAGCCAATGAGGTACTCTCTGCGTGGTTGTTCAATTTGCTAGAAATAACAGCCAAATCTCCCTCATACTATGCTCTTGTTAGTATTAAGGAAAGGGAGAATGTTTACTTCCCTCCATCATTATGATTAATATTAATTTTTGATTTTGTTCAGCTCTATGAATTTAATTTTTTTAATGCTTATGTCCATTGCTTAATATAGGAAATTGGAAAATCCTGACCAAAACAGAGAAATCCTAACTTAACAAAAAATATAGAAAGAGAAAGAAAAGGTTCTGTTTTGTAAAGCCAAAAGATGTGTTTTTAGCTGGGGTGTAATTTTATAATTAAAACAAATTCAAAATATAAATTTCAGAACATAAGACTTACCATGTTATCTGGTGTATAGCTGCAGTTCAAATGGGTACAAAACCTAAAACAAATGTGTGTGTGTGTGTGTGTGTGTGTGTGTGTGTGTGTGTGTATGTGTGTGTGTGTATGTGTGTATATGTGTGGTTGGGTCTTTAATAGCCAGAGGTCAATTTAAGTTCAGTCACAGAAAGGAATTCAAAATGGCAACACATGCAATCATATACATACAAACATACCCATACATACACACACACACATACACAAATACATACTTATCAGCCACTCCCAAAAACCAGTTTGATCCAAAATTCTGACCACCAGTCTTTAAATATTTGCACACACACACACACACACACACACACACACACACACACACACATTTAGCTTTCCATTTCTATTCATTACTTTTTTCTTTTAATCACCTGTCACTATTCATCTGTTTTTAGTTTTTGTTTTCGTTTTGGGGGTTTCACTTTAATGATACCAGTTACACATGGTATCAGGAATTTGCTTGGTGTCATCAAAGTAGAAAAAGTGTTGAGTTTTTGAAAATTTGAAACAAAAAGGCATGGTTTTTTTAAAACTGACTGAGTTGTGAAATTATGGTTACTAATTTCAAATTAAGCTTACCAAAGACAAGGGTCTTCCAGTGCCCCTCTAGCACCCTTAGTCTCTTAATGCCCCCTAGTGCCCCTTTGCTTCAAAAGGCCCCCCCTACCTTGAGTTCCAAATGGCCCCTGTTGAGAACCTTTGTTCTAAAATATTTACTTCCATGGTTACCATTTTGGCTGACATGGTTCTTTTATTATTGGTAAGAATGTTAGAAATGAGACAGCTTGTTAGTGATGGCAATTCAGTGTTATGAATGCCTGTCATTGGTGACAATGTGTTACAATTATAGCCTGATTTCATGCCAGTTTATTGTAATGACAGTTTGTAAATGATGCTAATGTTTTATGGTAAAATCTTTATAAGATATCAATCTCTTAAGGTGACACCCTGTTATGATAACAATCTCATGTGATAATAACAATGTTGGTGAGGGGAAAATACCTCAGGAGAACATTGTGTGTACTAACTAAAAAAAATATAGCAAGGTGTTACATATGTCATATAATGAGTTGAAAATTTTTGATTAACTTGTAAAATATAGAAAATGTAGTTTAGGAGTAGATCATATCTTTAAAGCCATGACGGATCTTTTCGGTTTGAACGGCAGTTTTTAACATAATTTCTAGGTAAGTAAAAAATTTTAAACTTCGTATACGGCACATAATGCTTTTTAACTCAATAGACGCCAGGGTTGGTTAAAATTGCCGAAATGCAAGAAATTAAAGACAAAATATGTTACAAACTACAGAATTTTCTCAAGAAAGCCAAGAGAAAATGATGTTTTATAAACACATTCTACCAGTATACGAAGTTTAAAATTTTTTAGTTACCTAGAAATTATGTTAAAAACTGCCGTTCAAACCGAAAAAATCTGCCATGACTCATATTGAAAGTAACGAATGTGTTTCAGTCTTATTTCATGTCTCTATCCAGCCAGCAAGATGAAGAAAGATCTACTATAATAATACTCTTGTGTTTTTCTCTGTCACAATATATGAATGAGAAAGGAAGGGGTGATAGATGAATAAGGAAGGAAGGGGCAGTGGGCAAAGTGATAGTGGGAGTGTTTCAACTGTGTTCGAGTGTATGTAAAAGGGAGGTATGTGAATGTGTGCATGTGTGTGTGTGCAATGGAAGTGCGATGGTGAACATTCAATGCTGAAAAGAAAAATCAAGTGTTTTAACTATGTGTGTATGTATGTGCATGTACAAGGGAAGTATGTGAATGTATGTGTGAACCAGTGTTCTTTCAGCAACAAAGGATGATTGATGTCACATCTCAAAGGACAACCACTAGATAACATTGACAAATGTATTAATTTGATTTGCCATTCATATTTATGTATAAAATATGACAATTAGTCATCATAGAGCCAGCTAGTGAATGTATCATATAGACATTGAGGGAATGTACTGACACTCAAAATGAATATCAACAAAATGACTGAATGAAATTACCTCTGGGTAGCATTTATTTATTTTTAATATTTACTCTTAAATATTTATCAAGTTGCATACTATTTTTGCTTTTAGGAAACGAGACAAATCTGAAGAAGATGAACTCTTAACTCCATGTCCATTTTGTCAGTCATCAATTCCAGAAACCCTTTTAGTATGTCCTGATTGTAAGATGAACATTCCTTATTGTATAGCTACAGTAAGTTATCAGCCGGTTTTTTTTTTGTATCTGTGTGTGTGTTTTATTTCTTCTGTTGTTTTTTTCCATGCTAACATGAGGTTGTAGAATTGTTGAGATTTAGATATGTTTTATCTTTGTAGAAGACTGTAATGATGTTGCAGTAGAGAACATGGGAGACTGTTGCTATTGTTGTAGCAAACATGAAGCATTATGTTGATAGTGTTGTAGAGACCATGGAGGACTAAGGAGCTGTTGGAGTTGTTAACTAGCCCCAGTCCCATGATAAGAAAACAAACCATCTAAGATCATTCCATCTTTTATTTAGGCAAAATGTATCAAGAACTATATTAGTTAATAATATGTTAATAAGATGGTTGTGTATAATTTGAAGGATATTTAACTGCTTTTTCTAGCAGTTTGAGCAATCACATTGGGGCTCCTTCAATGGCTAGTTAACCTCCTCCTCTTTTTTTTGTTGTTGACATTCCTCTTTACTACTGACCCCAGCACTCAATACATTTACTTTTAACCTACCATCACTAACACCCATCAATGGATAGAACCATCAAATGAAATCTGATTTCTAGCACTTCTGATGCCATGAAAACATGCACTCAGTACACTCTGTAAAGTGGTTGGAAGGGTATCCTGATGTAGACCTCATGCCAAAGCAGACGTTGGAACTTGGTGCAGCCTTTTGGCTCATCAGTTTGTGTCAAACCATCTAACCAATACCAGCATGGAAAACAAATGTTGAATGGTATTGATGATGTTTTCCTTCCAATTGTTAACATTGACCACAAGAATAATCTAAACATTAATTTATTTCTTTATTGCTCACAGGGGGCTAAACATAGAGGGTACAAACAAGGACAGACATAGGGATTAAGGCGATTACATCGACCCCAGTGTGTAACTGGTACTTATTTAATCGATCTCGAAAGGATGAAAGGCAAAGTCGACTTTGGCGGAATTTGAACTCAGAATGTAATGTCAGATGAAACACCGCTAAGAATTTTGCCCGGCGTGCTAACGTTTCTGCTAGCTCGCCACCTCTAAACATTAATTGCAGTCGCAATGAACTCATGATGCTTATTCAGTCTGTTTAGTCTTTGAGGGTGCAAAAGAATAGTTGAAAACTGGTGAAGGATATTCTCCCGCTTTCTAAGACAAATATTAGAAAAATAAATAAATAAAAATAAAACATTACTTGCGCCACAACACTAACCAGGTAATGTGAAAGAGTTTTGGCTTTGTGTTGTAGAATGGTTAAAAAAAGATTAACGAATCATAGGCGCAGGAGTGGCTGTGTGGTAAGTAGCTTGCTAACCAACCACATGGTTCCGGGTTCAGTCCCACTGCGTGGCATCTTGAGCAAGTGTCTTCTGCTATAGCCCCGGGCCGACCAATACCTTGTGAGTGGATTTGGTAGATGGAAACTGAAAGAAGCCTGTCGTATATATGGATATATATATAAGTGTGTGTGTATATGTTTGTGTGTCTGTTTGTCCCCCTAGCATTGCTTGACAACCGATGCTGGTATGTTTAAGTCCCCGTCACTTAGCAGTTCAGCAAAAAAAAAACGATAGAATAAGTACTGGGCTTACAAAGAATAAGTCCCGGGGTCGATTTGCTCGACTAAAGGCGGTGCTCCAGCATGGCCGCAGTCAAATGACTGAAACAAGGAAAAGAGAGAAAAGAGTAAGAGAATCATTTTTTCCTTACAGTTAGGCTATGAAAACTTAAGGTTTGAGAAAATACTGCAGTTTTTGTTTGTTTCTGATCTCTTGCTATGTTGAGGAAATAAATTATATTATACTACTTATTTAATTTTTGATTTTTTGTCTTCTTTCTCTTGTCAGGGATGCCATATAACTAAAGAAAATCTCACTGCATGTCCAAAATGTCAGTTCCCAGCTCTATACTCAGAATATATAAAGTAAGGAAGAATGATAAATATTCCATTTCTTTTAAACATTTCTTTATTGTTTTAAGCTTTTTAAAGCTTCATGACTTGGCATTCAGTTTTTGTTTACATTTTGGTAAGTCAGATGTTGGTGGTTTATGTTTTGGCAATCACATTTCTATGGTTTCTATAAAGACATTGGCTTCTGCCAATGTCTTTATGGTGGCAGAGTTATGTTTTTCGTTTTTAAATTCTTTAATTTCTCCAGTATAGGAGAAATGTAAAATAAGTAGCAAAATAATGTCTAACTAACAAGTAAAACTCCATTGCTGGAATTTTGATAAAACTTGGATTAGGTGCTGATATTTACAAAAGTCTTGCATATTTTTACTGTTCTGCTTACAGACTGAATTCAGAAGAGGATCCAAACACTGTTCAAGCATTTGTAAATTGAATATACAATGCCCCATTAAATTACAGTTATTAAGTTTTGAACTTTGATTAAATGCTGATATTCACAAAAGTCTTGCATATTTTTACTGTTCTGCTTACAGACTGAACTCAGAAGAGGATCCAAACACTGTTCAAGCATTTGTAAATTGAATATACAATGCCCCATTAAATTACAGTTATTAAGTTTTGAACTTTGATTAAATGCTGATATTCACAAAAGTCTTGCATATTTTTACTGTTCTGCTTACAGACTGAACTCAGAAGAGGATCCAAACACTGTTCAAGCATTTGTAAATTGAATATACAATGCCCCATTAAATTACAGTTATTAAGTTTTGAACTTTGATTAAATGCTGATATTCACAAAAGTCTTGCATATTTTTACTGTTCTACTTACAAATTGAATTTAGTAGAGAATCTAAACACTGTTTAAACATTTACAAATGGAGTACAGTATATCATTAAATTATAGTTACTAAGTTTCAGCCTTACAGTAGGGTATAGAAGCTGTACAATTTGTAGTAACTGTACATAAATGTTTTACGTTTCTCTGACTTACGCAACATAACTTGGTTATCAGGTCTGTTGCATGGGTATTTTGTAGAAGTTTTCATTACATTCTTTGAATATAAACATCTGTGTTTGTGTGTGTGTGTGTGTGTACTTGCATCCATTAAGTGCCAATCCATTAATTCTACCATGTGTATGCATGTGCATATGTGGTGAGGGTGTATGTGTATGTGTTTAAATGTTGTTATTGTTTTGGGGTTTTATGAAAGACATACATTTCCCAAGTTACTGGATGCCCTTCCTAACGCCAACCACTCCGAGAGATGATTGGGTGCTTTTATGTGCCACTGGCATGGGAGCCAGTCAGGCAGCTCTGGCATTGGTGATGCTTGAATGGTGCTTTTTACATGCCACTGGCATGGGTGCCAATCAGGCAGCACTGGCATTGGTCAAGCTCAAATGGTGCTTTTTACATGCCACTGGGACGGGTGCCAATCAGGCAGCACTGGTATTGGTCAAGCTCGAATGGTGCTTTTTACATGCCACCCATATGTATATGTACATAGGTGTATTGTGTGCCCATGTTCTTCTGTAGATTTGCACTTTCTGAAAACCACAAGCTACATGTGGAGGGGATGTCATTTCTCCTGTTAATGAAGCATTCATTGGCTTTTGAAGTAAGGGTAAGGATTCATGATATGTATAAAAAAAAGGGCATCTGGCTATAAAACAATGTCTCAATAATATATTCATCTGACATATGCTAGCATTGGAAAATAAATGTTAAAAATGAATTAATACTACAAGCGTACAGCTATAAAGCACGATATTACAGTAACATTGCTATATAACACTATGTTACAAAATGTAGCTGTATAACTGTTATCCCATATTCAACATACACACTCTGTTTCAACATATTGCAGGTGTATACTGTCAAATGTTGAATACAAATATTAATGCTCACATAATATTCCACACCATACTGCAGTGAGCACATTCCATTGTTAACAAATATTTTCTCAATCTGTGCATCATCCCACCCACTTTCTCTTCTTTCTTTCTTTCTTTCTTTCTTTTTTTTTTCTCTCCACTTTCACTGAATCTTTGCTCGTTGCTATCAGGTTTTAAAAGAGATCTTTAAAGATCAACAGGAAGTAATTTTCTTGAGAATACAATTTACAAATCTGAATTGTTATCTAAATCTTTGTTGTTCGAAAGCTGACTGTTTAATTGTGTTCTGCCAGGTATTTTCTTGGCAAGATGTCTCATGTATGGCGAAATGAACTGATTATATCACCATTATTGTTATTGTCAGTCTCATAAATCATCGTTATTATCATCATCATCAGTGTCATTTCCATCCATTATCACCTCTGTCATCATTACTATTGCCATTGTCATTATTATTCTTGTAATTGTCATCAGGCAAAGCCTCACTGCCATCATTATTATTGCTATCATATTACCTTCAAAGTCTTCATCATAAGCCATATTATTATCAACATTGCCATCATTATTATTGTCATTATTACCCTGAGTATTCTCATCGTTCCTACCATTATTAACATCCTCATTATCCCCATCACTGTCAGCATCACTATCACTACCATCACCATCATCACTACCATCATCGTCACCATCTTTGTTTGTTTCTCTCTGACAGACAAGTCTATAATGCAGCATCTCTCCTATTGTCTTAAGCTTTCATCATCTCTTCCACTGCTATGAGTGGTGCCATCGTATGTGTCATCTCAGTTGTCTCAATTTATAGTGTTTTAATTTATCTGTCTAACTAGCAGCATCTGTGGCAACTCCACCACTCATTTTGAGGTACAATTGCTGCCACGAACACCTCCTCACTTTCTAGGATAACTTGTCCACCCTGGCTTGTGCAAAATATTCTTGCCTATCTTTGTTATTCATATTTTGACTTCTTTCTTTCTTGACTAACAATTCTCATTCTTTCCCTATTATCTCCAGTGTTGTTGTTTATCATACGACACCTATCTCCATTTCTTACATTAATTTCATTCCTTTCCTTCTGAATTAATGCTCCCTATCATTCCTGATTTTCCTCTCTTTATTCCTAATTCTTATTTCTTCTTTTTTTCCCTATTCCCAATGTTTGCCTGTATCATCTCTGCCTCTCTTGATTCAATTTTTGCTGTCATGCTCCATGACAGCAACATACTGATCTCCATTTCCATAATAAAATAATGTAAGGAACTCTTGATATTGTACAGTTGATAGCACCAATATCCAGCATTTGTTGTTACACATCTTTTATGAAGAAACTAAGGAGCAAGGGAAAAACTCTGTATCCAGGACATACCATAACATTTATTAAATATATGAAGAAAGCTAGCAATACAGTTATTAATATCATCATCTTCGTCTTCGTCATCATCGCCTTCACCACCGCCACCACCACCACCATCGTTTAATGTCTGTTTTCCATGCTAGCATGGGATGGACGGTCCGACCAGGGTCTGGGAAGCCAGGAGGCTGCACCAGGCTCGAGTCTGATCTGACAGTGTTTCTACAGCTGGATGCCCTTCCTAACACCAACCACTCCGTTAGTGTAGTGGGTGCTTTTTACGTGCCACCGACACAGGTGCCAGGGGAGGCTGGCAACGGCTACAACCGGCACGGAAAAACTCTGTATCCAGGACAGATTATTACACAAATTTTTATGAAGAAAGTTAGGAACATGATTAATTATTGATAATAGAATAGCTAACATAGATGTTCAATCTTCATAACAGTGACTTGGTCTAAGATGCATACACTAAATCATCAGGTAAAATAGTGAGAGAGAAAGCGTTTGTCTAAGACAAGCACTACTGACATGTGTACACGTACAAATACTAATGGTGTGAACTTATGTAAACATCCTCCCCCATTCTCTTATACACACATGTACACACACAGCTAATTGTCATTTGTGTTTGTGCATGCCAATAGCATTTGTATGTGTATATGAGCGTGCGTATATATCATCATTATTGTTCGACCGTGGTCAAGACAATGGAATTTACTATGTTACGCCAGACTTCACGGTCCATCATAGCATTACGGAGGTCCTGTTGCTGGATGCCTGTATCCCTGGAGATTACATCAGGGTAGGAGAGTGTGCGCCCTCTGGTATCGCGAGCAGATGGCTTCCAGAGGAGAAGAGTAGAAATTACCTCGTTTTCAGCTCTACAACAATGTCCAGCAAAATGTGCCAGTAGTGTTCATTTGAGTCTTTCTCTCTCTATTGCACACCCACTTTCCACAGCATGACAAATTTTTTACACTATAAGAATTTATCATTAGCACTTTAATATAATAAATTGTATAAAAGTTTTTTTACCAAGATTCTCTTCCTATCAATAACCACTGTGGTAGTGTATTCTTTGTAATACCAGCTATTTTCCTAGATATGAATACATTTTTTTATCCAATGTCAGTTCAGAATGACATGAATATGATAGAGTGAGCATGTCTATTATGTACACCAGAACAATGGAAGACATTACTTTCACACAACTAAACCCTTCTGGAAATTTTTTTTTTTTTTGTTATTTAAGGTAATTTTATGTCAGAGATAAGAAAATACCAATGCCAATTTTTTAAATACAATGATTTATTTTGTTGCCAAGTCACCTTTGAAAACTTTGTAGCACCATTGCCCTAGATATGATACAAACATGGTAAAGTGAATGTTGAAATGACAACAGTGTTGGTATATAATGTGTGTCTGAGATATAGTTAATATTGTTATTATTCAGACTATAAATCTCTCTGAAATTTGAGGTCTGAAACTTATAATCTCCTTACATTCTATTTATTATTGCTATTACTACTCTTTGAACCTGGTCAAACGCATGTCATTGCCACTCAGGCTGACTTGATTTTCACATCTTGTTTCCTCTTGACTCCATCTTGAATTCTCCCTCTCCAGTTCTATCATTAAATGCTGTTTCTTGGCCTTCTTTCACAGAACATAAGCCCTTGTGAATTTTCTTTTGTTAGTCTCAATCTTATCAATGTCACATGCCTATCCTTTTAAGCCAAACCAGTATATGCATATCATCATCATCATCATTGTTTAACGTCCGCTTTCCATGCTAACATGGGTTGGACGGTTTTACTGAGGGCTGGTGAACCAGATGGCTGCACCAGGCTCCAGTCTTAATCTGGCAGAGTTTCTACAGCTGGATGCCCTTCCTAACGCCAACCACTCCAAGAGTGTAGTGGGTGCTTTTATGTGCCACCGGCACGGGGGCCAGTCAGGCAGTACTGGCAACGACCTCACTCGAATCTTTTTACACATGCCACCGGCACAGGTGCCAGTAAGGCGATGCTGGTAATGATCCTGCTCGAATGGTGCTTTTACATGCCACCGGCATGGAAGTCAGTTAGCCGCTCTGGCAATGATCATGCTCAGATATATCATCATCATCAATGTCTACTTTCTATGCAAGCATAGAAAGTAGGCAGCTGTGTGCCCTTCCTGTTGCCAACCCTAATGTGTCTCCAAGCAAGGTAGTACTTACCCATGGTCAGACATATTTTTACAAAATAATGGAAAGGAATGACATTGCTTGTATGACAGTGACACTCATTTACAACTATCATATGAGGTCAAGACAAGGAGACATATACATACACACATATATATATACATATGCATATGCATACCATATATATGTATATATAATAGACTTTTTTCAATTTCCATCTACCAGATTCTCTCACAAGACTTTAGTTGGCCTCAGGCTATAGCAGAAGACACTTGTCCAAGGTGCTGTGTTTTAGGCTTGAACCTGGGACCATGTGTTTGGGAAGCAAACTCCTCTACTGTACAGCTAAGCTTGTGCATATACAAGTCTTTAAACATGTACAAATATTTATATATGTGATATGGAAATAGATTTTGTAATTTATTCTATACCACATCTTATAAATTTTAAAGGTGAATGAGCAAGAAAATTAAAATGGGATGATGATGGAGGAGACACATAGCCATTTTTGTATAATGTTTCACCAATAGTGCAATGCATCAACAGTGTATGCATAATTGGCATGTAAAATTGATATACAAAACATCTTTGCATGAAAATTTCTTTTATAACGTAACAGAGTGTCAGCTTTCAATAGAGCTATGGATTTAGATAGCATTCAGATTTATAAACTGCATTCTCAATAAATGACTTCTTGTTTATCTTTTAAAGATTTCTTTAAAACCTGTTTGGGAATGAAGAAATATAAAGCATAGAAATTAACCCTTTAGCATTTAAACTGGACACATCCAGTCCAAATATTCTACTGTTTTACATTCATAACTGGCTTGCCCCAGCCTCTCATTCCTATCCTACACTGTTATTCTAAAAATATACAATCACATCATTGAAATCTTAAAGCTACAAGATAATGCATGATTAATTCAAAACAATGTGAACAAATAAGCATCACATTTGACAGAGTAATTTGAAGGCTAAAGAGTTAAAATTAAAAAAATATTATTTTCTTCATTTGTTTTATTGACTTGACTTGACTTGAGACAGCATTCACCCGGGGTGGGTTGAGCTAGCTTCATTCATCCTCAATACTGCATCTCTCACAAATGCCGACCAGATCTGGCGATTTGAGACTAACAACTGCATGATCTCCAACCACTCCTTATTCCAGTGGCGAACGCCGTAGATATGGGGGCCTAGGTTGGGTTCCAGATCAGCCTTGTCTGTCATCAGCCAGGTTTTTCATTGTCTACCACATCGCTTTCGCCAACCCTGAAGGGGAGCTGGGGCAATTGCTTTGTAGATGAATTCTCCTGGTTGACGACGGAGGGCATGACCCAGCCAACACAGACGTCTTGTTAGTATGACTTGTCGGAGGGAGGTGATTCTGCACTGGTGTTGCACCGAATTGTTGGAGACAAAATGATGCCATCGGACACGAAGGATGCATCGTAGACAGAAGTGTTTGAAGGATTCTAGTCGCTTAATATCTTCATCCTCATAAAGAAGATTTGTTTTATTGATTATCTGGATATTTTTAGACTGTTTTGTGCTGATTTTTTTCTTTGTTTCCCTATATTTCTAGATTGCTGGAAT
Source organism: Octopus sinensis (assembly GCF_006345805.1). Classification (NCBI taxonomy): domain Eukaryota; kingdom Metazoa; phylum Mollusca; class Cephalopoda; order Octopoda; family Octopodidae; genus Octopus; species Octopus sinensis. The sequence goes on from NC_042997.1 coordinate 170,493,569, forward strand.
CTGAAGAGAAATGTCCTATGTGCAGCGAAAATATTTTAAGAAATGAACTCACTACAGTTACTGATCCTAAAATGTTTCTTCCAACATCACAAGGCATTGAATAGGTTGCACCACCATATCTTCTGTACATTAGTCCGTCCATCTTTAAGGAAGAAGTAATTGGTTAAGATAAGAATGTCTTCATCAGAAATTTCTCAAAAACAGACATCACAATAAATATGACAATGCAGAGATTTATTTCATAAAATTTGGCTCAAGAACCCTTTATTTAGAAAGAGGGCATATCCTATTTTTGAAATGAATGTTCATGCTGCATTTCTGGTTTAGTGTCTTTGACCAAAATGCTAGGTTTTTATCAGTAAAGAATGGCATCCTATAACTGATAAGTCTTTCTTGAGTGAAAACTCATTAAAATTTTAAAATTTATTGAAATGGTAAACACAAAATTTATTGAAATGGTAAACACAAATATTTGAAAAGCTTTAAAAATATTAAGAATTGTTAATTCTTTTTTTTTATTTCATCTGTCAAAATCTAAAATGTAAATCCAGACAAATTAAGACAAAAATATACTCTGAAAATGTTCATGTATTGTCAAATATTTAGCCACAAATTATCATGGGTGAAATGAAACTATTACATACACAATGGTTTGAGAAAGTATATTTTCCTTTAATATTCTGTTTTGTGTCAATTTCATTTCATTATATTCATTGTTCTTTCTTTTTGTTGATGTAAAAAAATAACTGAAAATAAATATATAACAGACATGTGTTGGCCAAATGCTTTGCAATATTTATTCTGACATAGAGTGGTGAGCTGTCAGAATCATTAGCACACCAGACAAAATGATTAGTGGTGTTTTGTCCATCCCTACATTCTGGGTTCAAATTCTGCTGAGGTCGACTTTGCCTTTCATCCTTTCAGAGTCAATAAAATAAGTACCAGTTGAGCACTGGGGTTGATGTAATCGACTTACTCCCTTCCTTGAACTTGCTGGCCTTGTACTGAAATTTGAAACTAATAATTGATCTGACTAAGGCGGTGAGCTGGTAGAATTGTTGGCATGCTGAGCAAAATGCTTAATAGAATTTCATCTGTCTTTATGTCCTGGGTTCAAATTCTATTAAGGTTGACTTTGCCTTTCATTTTGTTGGGGTCGATATAACTAACTTCTTCCCTCCCACGAAATTGCAGGCCTTGTTCCAAAATTTTAAACCAATATTTATTCTGACTCTTTGCATTCTGTGTTTAATTTCCATTAGGGTCAACTTTGTCTTACATCCTTCCAAGGTCAACAAAATAAGGTACCAGTTAAGTACTGGAGTTAATGATAACAACTAATGCTTTTTTTTCAAAAATGCTAGCCTTATGCGCAAACTACATACCATTATTACTGAACATTAAATGAGGATGATGATGATGGTGGTGGTGGCCAACTGGTAGTGTTAGAAAAAATGCTATGTGGTATTTGTTTCAGCTCTTTATGTTCTGAGTTCAAATCCCATGAAGGCAAACTTTGTCTGTCCCCTTGGGGTTGATAAAAAGTACCAGTCAAGCAGTAGAGGTGGGAGTCAAAGGTTGTAACTACTCCCTCTTCTCATAATTGCCAGCTTTGTGCCAAATCAGAAACTTAATAAAAGCAGTGTGCTGGCAGAATCATTGGTTCTTTACATGCTGAGTTCAAATTCTGCAAAGTTTCATCTCTCTGGGAGTCAATAAAATAAAGTACCAGCCAAATACAGGAGGATTGATATAACTAAGACCATCCCCTCAAAACTGCTTGTCTTGTACCAAAATTAGAAACAATTATTCATAAGGCAGTGGATTGGCAGAATTCTTAGAGCATCAGACAAAATGTAAAGAACTTGAATTATTTTGTTCAAATCCCACCAAGATCAAAATTGCCTTTCCTCCCTTTAGAGTTGATAGAACAAAATACCAGTCAAGTTGATTGTAAAACTCCACAGTACTAGCTACCATCTTTTCCTACAACAAATTTGGCCACCTTTTTGATTTTGATATCGCTCCCACTTGTGAACATTCAAAAACAGCACAGTACCCTATTTGCCATATTCTGAATGCCTTACTTCCTTGAGCATGGCAGATGATTTGGCAGACACCCATAAAATTATTAACCATCTTACTAACGATAACTCTGAGCACCTTTTCAAACTCCACCTGTCTAACACCCGTGGACATGTTTACAAAGTCAGAAAATAGCACAGCTCCCACGACTTTCGGAAACATTTTTTCATGCTAAGAGTTGCTGAAGTATGGAACAAACTGCTGGCATCAGTTGTTAGTTGTCTGATCACTGCATCCTTCAAAACTTCCATGCTTCCTGAAATTCGCCAACACTACACCTGATTTTCTCCCCTCCGTACACACGCAAACATGTATCTGACTCATACACTGTTCACTTCCCAGACATTTGTACATTACTGCATATGCTTTATACGCACTCTTGACAAGTTGTGGTGCACATGAGCACTGTATACAATAATTTCATTATTATTATATTATTATTATAACAGTTTTTAACATTCAGAATTGTTTATGCATGGAATAATTACCAATGTCAAGCTACAGTATCCTAAAATTCATTGCTCCTTGAAATTCACCAGTATTACTCCTAATGTGCTTATGCACCCTTTCCTCCTTGTGGCTCTTTCACTGCTCACTTTTCTGTCTCCCTGTGTTCTATCCTGTCTACTATGTATGTACATTGACTACCTTGCCACCTTCTTTACTTGACTTATTGCTGCTTTCTGCTCCTATTTTACTGTTTTCCGATGAGTTGTATTGAGCACAAATATTGTATACAATAAACTCATTATTATATTTATTATATTATTGATTGTGCAGGTGGCACATAAAAAACACCACTTGAACGTGGCTGTTGCCAGTACCGCCTGACTGGCCCTCGTGCCAGTGGCATGTAAAAGCACCCACTACACTCTTGGAGTGGTTGGCGTTAGGAAGGGCATCCAGCTGTAGAAGCTCTGCCAGATCAAGATTGGAGTCTGGTACAGCCATCTGGTTTGCCAGTCCTCAGTCAAATTGTTCAACCCATGCTAGCATGGAAAGCGGACGTTAAACGATGATGATGATGATGATTAGAAGGCGGCGAGCTTGACAGAAATGTTAGCATGTCAGGTGAAATGCTTAGCAGTATTTCGTCTGTCTTTACGTTTTGAGTTCAAATTCCGCTCACTTTGCCTTTCATCCTTTTGGGGTCAATAAATTGAGTACCAGTTGCGTACTGGGATCAATCTAATCGACTGGCTCCCTCCCCGCAAAATTTCGGGCCTTGTGCCTAAAGTAGAAAAGATTATATTATCAGTTACCAGAGTTATTTTCATTTTAAGCTATTCTTTTTTACAATGCCAACAAATATAAATTTTTGTATATTTACTAAATACTTCAATTTCATTTTGTCAAGTTTTAGTGCAATTACTCTTTTGCTGCTAGGTGCAGGCTGTGTGCCACATGGTTCTGGGTTCAGTCCCACTGTGTGGCACCTTGGGTAAGTGTCTTCTACTATAAACTCAAGATGACCAAAGCCTTGTGAATGGAATTGGTAGACAGAAAATAAAAGAATCCCACCATATGTGTTTGTGTGTGTGTGTGTTTGTTCCCCACCATCACTTGACAACTAATGTTGTGTTTACGTCCCTGTAACTTAGTGGTTTGGCAAAAGAGGCTGATAGAATAAGTACCAGACTTAGAAAATTTAAAAAGTACCTGGGTTAACTCGTTTGACTAAAAAATTCTTCAAGCCAGTGCCTAGCTACAGTCTTCCTGCTGAAACAAGTAAAAGATAAGAGATGCTATTATTTTCTCTCTGCATATTTTACTCTATTTTAGCATTTTAATGTTCAAAGCATTAGACTATCCAACTGAATGAATGAGTAATTAGCCTCAGTATTACATTCTCTAAAATATGCTGATTTTTCATACTAGTTGTATAGAATATCATATGTCTATATAGTGATTTCAGAAGTGTAATTGCTAGGCATGTGATTTGATCTAAAATTGTGAATTGAAACTAAAACAAACACACAAATACTCTTTTACTTGTTTCAGTCATTTGACTGCGGCTATGCTGGAGCACCGCCTTTAATTGAGCAAATCGCCCCCAGGACTTATTCTTTGTAAGCCTAGTACTTATTCTATCGGTGTCTTTTGCCGAACCGCTAAGTTATGGGAACGTAAACACACCACCATTGATTGTCAAGTGATGTTGGGGGTACAAACACAGACACACAAACATATACGCACACACACATACATACATACATACATACATACATACATACATACGACGAGCTTCTTTCAGTTTCCGTGTACCAAATCCACTCAGAAGGCTTTGGTCGGCCTGAGGCTATAGTAGAAGACACTTGCCCAAAGTGCCATGCAGTAGGACTGAACCCGGAACCATGTGGTTGGTAAGCAAGCTACTTACCACAGAGCCACTCTGCTAACTTTCATTCCAATGCAGTGGAATCACGACAGTGTCCAGGTCGCAGATGATGCGACGAAAATTTTGACTCCAAATAATAAATGTTTAAGGGAAGTTAACAGTTGTGTGTTTTTGAATGTCTTCCATGCTGTAATTGTTATATAGTGATTTTCTCATCACTACTTTGGCAATTGTGATGAAGACAGTTTTGTTGAGATCTAATACAATCGAAACATATATGGAGTTGTCCCCCCCACCCATACTTGCAGAAATGTCTAACGTGATATTAATCATCGAGCGAATATCGTCTTTTCTATAACCGCGCAATTCATTTGCAAGTACTTTTTATTTTACATACACTTAAATATCAACTACAAAAGCAAAGTTTTTTTCTTTCAGGGGAAGCAACTCTGAAAAGAATTTGCTCGGGTTATCTTTCTTATTAACGCTACCCTGAATTTACAAAATACAAAAAAAAATTTTTATTTTTTCATGTGTTTCCACAGGTGTAGAAATCATTGATAATTGGTTCGATCGCATTAGCTCCGCTTTAGCGAAGACGGGGTATTGTTTCCAGTCGTGTTTGTTTGTTTGTCCGTGGACATGATATCTCAAGAATCGCTGAATGGATTCTGATGAAACTTTCATGAATGTTTGGCCTCGTGATTGGCATGAACTGATTACATTTTGAGATCAATCTGGTGCCAAACAATGATTCTGGAATATTTTTCCGGTTTTTTTACTTAATTTTTTAGAGCAGTCGGGTCCATTTTTAATATTCTCCTTTGTGAGAGCAGTTGAGTTTATTTCAGATATTCTCATTTTAAAAATCATCTCTGGCTAATTGTTGAGAGGACGTTGGTGTTGCATTGGCAGAGGTTTGCGCCCTCTGAGTGCTCTTGTTAAATATATTATTGGTGTTTATAGAAAGTATATATATTTTGTTTTATTGCCAACTGATTTGTTGTTGTGTAGCCATAAATCGATCCTAACCTAACAATATTCAAGTTCCTCCGACTTTCACATAAAGCCATTAGGTCTGTATTATTAAATATGTCGTTTATAAGGCACAGGTGTGACTCTGTGGTTAAGAATCTTGTTTCCCAACAATGTGGCTTTGGGTTCAGTTCCCCTGTGTGGAACCTTGGACAAGTGTCTTCTACTGTAGCCCCAGGCCAACTATTGCCTTGTGAATGGATTTGGTAGAAAGAAACTGAAAGAAGCGCATTGTTTATATGTGTGTGTGTATGTATATACATATATTCGTATTTTTCTTTTATTTGTTTCAAACTACATTCAAACTGGGGCACCACCTTGAAGAATTTTTAGTTGAACAACTCAACTCCAGTACCATAAATCCTCGAGTATAGTCTGCCCTTGAGTATAATAGCAGGGGATTTTTAGGGGGTTGTACGTCTGAAAAACCTAAACATTGTGTATAAAACGCACCTCTTCTCTAACTTGAGTCGTGCGTAATTAAGCCAGCAGTACCTAGTCGAGCAAACACTTCCACGCATGCGTAATACAATAATGGCAATGTTCTTAACTGTTATATGGGAATGTAAATATGTTTGCAAATTGTTTTTGTTACATGTTATTCTGTGTTCTGAATACTTATATTCTAATAAATGTTGCTTACTGCAAGTTATAGATGATTCTTTTATGACTTCATTGCTTTCAAGCTTAGCTTAAGGTATTTTCGTGCCTGACATCACAAAATGCATCTGAATAAACATTGCCAGACAGCAAATAGAGACTCAGACATTGGTTAGAAAATATTTTTCATTTTTAACCTCGTATATAGTACGCACTAGGGATTTTGACCATTAAATTTTGGAGAGAAACCGGATTATACTCGAGGATTTATGGTACTTATTTTTTTAAGCCTCGTGCTTATTCCAGTGGTCTCTTTGCCAAACCACTAAGTTATGAGTATGTAACTAACCAACACCAGTTGTCAAGTGGAGGACAAACAGGACACAAAGACACACACTCACACAGACACACATAGATACGATAGGCTTCTTTCAGTTTCCATCAACCAGATTCACTCACAAGGCTTTGGTCAGCCTGAGGCTATAGTAGAAGATACTTGCCCAAGGTGCCATGCAGTGGGGCTGAACCCAGAACCATGTAGTTGGGAAATGTATGTATATATATATGTGTGTGTGTGCATGTGTATATCCTTGTCTAGATATTATGTGATGGTGTAAATGATCATTATTCCCATACAAGTATGGTTGTTCGTTACCAGTCTTACTTGGAAACATGTCTAGCTGCAACAATTGACATGATGCTGAGAGATAAATCAGCATTATAACTGAGAACAGGAAACGATAATGATCATCATTTTCATCTCATCTTTCAGTACTGGCAGTATCCCTACTATCAACATCACTATTATTATAATTAATTATGATAATAACTTCATCACACAAGCCTCTAAGGATGCTTCTTCCTAATCTCATGATCAGCTAGAAATAGTAGCCAAATCTTCCATGAATTACACTCTGCCATCTTAGAAATGAGATGTTGGGTAATGTGGTTCAGGGTTCCCTGTACATAAGAAAAAGATGGGATGGTCACATTTGGAATGCTTTTGATCATAGGTTCACTCAGTCAGGGCTGACCTGGGGCTGTACCATTACAATAACTTCCTACTCATTGAACCTGCAAGAAAGTCCCTAAGTACTCTTTTACTTGTTTCAGTCATTTGATTGTGGCCATGCTGGAGCACCGCCTTTAGTCGAGCAAATTGACCCCAGGACTTATTCTTTGTAAGCCTAGTACTTATCCCATTGGTCTCTTTTACCGAACCACTAAGTTACAGGGACGTAAACACACCAGCATTGGTTGTCAAGCAATGTTGGGGGGACAAACACAGACACACAAACACACACACACGTGCGCGCACACACACACACGCGTGCGCACACACACATACGCGCGCGCACACACACGCACGCGCATGCACACACACATACATACATAAATACGATGGGCTTCTTTCAGTTTCCGCCTACCAAATCCACTCACAAGGCTTTGGTCGACCCGAGTCTATAGTAGAAGACACTTGCCCAAAGTGCCACGCAGTGGGACTGAACCCGGAACCATGTGGTTCGTAAGCAAGCTACTTACCACACAGCCACTCCTACGCCTAGTCAACTTACTAGAAATGGCTGTCAATATATTAGGACTGACTTGTGGCTAAACAGCAAGAATAACTGCCAATAGAACAACTGGGAGAAAAAGGAAAATGGATGGAAAGACGAAGCAGGAATATCTATGTAAGTGAAAGTTGAGCTATATATATATATTAAATGGTTCTGGAATTTAAAATTATACGTGACTGTTTTGAAAAAAGAAGACCACATTGAATAATGTAGTTCTGGATATACAATGTTCAAGAGTAGTACATGATGATGATAATGATGATGATGATGATGATTTTGACGTTTAGCTTTCCGTGCTTGATTGAGAATAGTAGACATAAAAGATGGAGTTTATTGAAACAAGTTTTCTTGGGCAGGATGCCCTTCCTGTTGCCAGTCATCTGTTTCCAAGCAAGGTAATATTTCCCCATGGCCAGACATGTTTTTACAGAATACTAGAAATGAATGATGTTCTTTTACAACAATCACATGATGTCAAGACAAGGAAGCACAAATGCTCACATGCTCACACACGCACACATGTGTGCGCACGCACACACACACACACACACACATGATAGGCTTCTTTGATCTGATTGGGGCTATAGTAGAAGACATTTGCCCAAGATGCCACTCTGGGACTGAACCTGAAACCATGTGCTTGGGAAGCAAACTTCTCTACACAACTGCACCTGGCTGAAAAACCTTTGACATAGGTTTATTCCTTCAAGATTGACCTGAGACTAATGGTCAACTATTAGGCCACAAAAAGTACCATACATCCCCTATTAGATATCCATTCCACTCCAATTCAAATGTAAACACGAATCAGCTGCTTTCTCAAATGACTTGCTGTTGACATTTCTTCCTTTGTTATACTGAACTTATACTATTCCATACTTAGTACATCCCACCCAATAAATTACATTCATTTTCTATGTTGCTACATAATCTGAATATAGTTTGCATTACATACAAGGAAACAAGCTCTTTATTTGCAGAATTATCATATTTAAAGTGCATCTTATATTGACATGTAAGACACACTTCTTTGCCTCAAAATAATCTCAAAAACAACCACCCTGGGTCCTATATGTGAAGTTGGGCCTCCCATAAGTAAATTTGTCTCTGATACTCATCACTATATGCTTATTTTAACCCAGACAGTCTCTTCTACCTAGCCTGACTTAATAATAAAAAAGTGCTGATCTCTTCAAGTAGATGGAACACATGGAAGTGGGAGACCCAGGAAGACATGGGATGAAGTGCTGAAGAATAACCTCAGGATGCTGAACCTTTCAGGTGAGATGACAAAGAACCAAGATGTTTGGTGCTTTGCTATACTCAAGATGACTCATATTCCACAGCAGAAGTGTTAAGACCACTCCCTCTGGTGGTGAGGGTTAACCTGCAAAAGTCCTGTGTGGGTGCCATTTAAAAAGTGTCCATGTAGTGCTACATAAAAGCACCCAGCACACTCTGTAAAGTGGAAGGGCATTCAGCTGTAGAAACTATGCCAAATCAGATTGAGATCTGGTGCAGCTCCCCAGCTTGCTAGCTCTGGTCAGACTGTCCAACCCATGCCAGCATAGACAATGTGCATTGAATGATGATGACTTGATGATAATTAAAAAAGAAAGAATCAAAGGTCCTTCTTGAGCCATAGGCTCATAGGACTGGCTTCCCAGATTCTGAAGCATATATATTTCCCCTGGATGGGACACTGGTCCATTGCAGGATTACTCATTTTTACCAACACAGTGGATTGGAGCAACATGAAGTGTTTTGCTCAAGAACACAATAAAATGCCTGATCCAGGGATCAAAGCCACAATCTTATTAAACCTTGCTCTTCCACAATAATAATATTTATTTAAACATTTGCCTCATGGAGGCAATTTGGCCAATGCCGATGCCATGTAAAAAGCACCTTTTGAGCGTTGAGCCTCATGGAGGCAATCACAAATGACCAAGATCTTTGGCATTATGCTATGTTTCAGAAGAAGACCCATTAAGCCAAGTAAAATTGTAGTCATAGCAGATACTGGTATCATGCCACTGGCACCCAGCACGTAAAAGCACCCATTACACTCTCAGAATGGTTGGCATTTGGAAGGGCATCCAGCCATAGAGACTATGCTGGAGTCTGGTGTAATCCCTCAGCTTGCCAGCACTGGTCAAACCATCCAATCCATACCAGCATGGACAACGGACGTTAAATGATGATAATAATAATAATATAACCTCGGGCCAGCCAAAGCCTTGAGAGTGGATTTACTAGATGGAAACTGATAGAAGCCTGTTGTATATGTGTGTGTGTGTGTATGTGTGTGTGTTTGAGTCTGTGTTTGTACCCCACCACCACTTGGCATCTGGTGTTGGTACATTTACATAAGAGACTGATAGAATGAGTACCAGGCTTGAAAAAAAAAGTACTAGGAATGATTCATTCAACTAAAAAAATTCTTCAAGGCAGTGTCCCAGCATGGCCACACTCTAATGATTTAAACAAGAAAAAGATAAAGATAAAAAATTATATATTGAGTTCTTTCTCAAACTTTTCTTTGAAAACATCTATTTTTCCTACTAAATCATGCAGCTTCACAGTTAAAACATTAATTTTTAATGGAAACTTCAATATATCATTACTTCATAAAAAATCATGCTAAAAATTACTCTAGTCATTTATAGAAACTTAGGAAACATTACATGAATTACTTTTTGAATGTAATTACTTTCACTTTTAATTTTTAATGTAATATCCCTCTTCATGATTTATCTAATTAATAAGTTACAGGTTAAATCACGCTAGAGATTTCTAGAAAGAATGAAATAGTACTATACATGATTACCCCCAGATAGAAATTAAATAAGTGAATTTTATGCCTCTTCTTAATCTTGTTTCATAATCATCATCATCATCATCATCGTTTAACGTCCGCTTTCCATGCTAGCATGGGTTGGACGGTTCAACTGGGGTCTGGGAAGCCGAAGGCTGCACCAGGCCAGTCAGATGTGGCAGTGTTTCTACAGCTGGATGCCCTTCCTAACGCCAACCACTCCGAGAGTGTAGTGGGTGATTTTATGTGCCACCGACACAGGTGCCAGACGAGGCTGGCAGACGGCCACGCTCGGATGGTGTTTTTTTTTATGTGCCACCGACACAGGTGCCAGACGAGGCTGGCAGACGGCCACGCTCGGATGGTGTTTTTTATGTGCCACCGACACAGGTGCCAGACGAGGCTGGCAGACGGCCACGCTCGGATGGTGTTTTCTTATGTGTCACCGACACAGGTGCTAGACGAGGCTGGCGGACGGCCACGCTCGGATGGTGTTTGTTACGTGCCCTCAGCACGGAGGCCAGTCATTGCGGTACTGGCTACGGTCACGTTCGGATGGTTTTCTTATGTGCCACCGGCACTGGTACCACAAGGATACAAATTCCATTGATGTTCATCTATTTTGATTTGGTTCGATTTGATTTGATACGATTCGATTCGATTCTCACTTGCCTCAACAGGTCTTCACAAGTGTCACAAGAAGGAAGGTATGCACAGGTGGACTGACTACGTCCCAGGTAGGGGCCACGGATTATGGCTTCACTAGTCTTGCCGGGTCTTCTCACGCACAGCATACTTCCATAGGTCTCGGTCTCTAGTCATTTCCATGGTGAGACCTAACGTCCGAAGGTCGTGCTTCACCACCTCGTCCCAGGTTTTCCTGGGTCTACCTCTTCCACGGGTTCCCTCAACTGCTAGGGATTGGCACTTTCTCACACACCTCTCTTCATCCATTCTCGCCACATGACCATACCAGCGCAATCGTCTCTCTTGCACACAACAACTGATGCTTCTTAGGTACAACATTTCTCTCAAGGTACTAACGCTCTGTCGAGTAAGTACACTGACATTACACATCCATCGGAGCATACTGGCTTCGTTCCTCACGAGCTTACGCATGTCCTCAGCAGTCACGGCCCATGTTTCACTGCCATGTAGCATAGCTGTTCGTACACATGCATCATACAGTCTGCCTTTTACTCTGAGCGAGAGGCCTTTAGTCACCAGCAGAGGTAAGAGCTCCCTAAACTTTGCCCAGGCTATTCTTATTCTAGCAGTTACACTTTCAGCGCACCCACCCCCACTACTGACTTGGTCACCTAGATAGCGGAAACTATCAACTACTTCTAGTTTTTCCCCCGGAAAGTGACAGAAGTTGTTTTCTGCAGATTTTCGGAGGTCAGTGCTCCAGAGCACCTGCCACATACAAAAACTATCTTCCCAGTTAGCCTACCTTTGACATTGCTGCACCTCTTATGTGTCCATAGCTTACACTGGGTACATCTTATAGAGTTTCTACCTACACCTTTTCTACAGATCGAGCAGGGCCATCTTCCTGATGATATTTGTGGTTTTCTACCTTTCTACTTATTAGTACTTTGGTTTTAGCTAGGTTGACTCTAAGGCCCCTCGATTCTAAACCCTCCTTCCACACCTGGAACTTCTCCTCCAGTTCTGATAGTGACTCAGCGATTAGAGCGAGGTCGTCAGCATAGAGGAGCTCCCAGGGGCAACCGGTCTTGAATTCCTCCGTATTGCCTGGAGGACTATGATAAATAGGAGGGGGCTGAGTACTGAACCCTGGTGGACCCCAACCTCTACTTTGAATTCTTCTGTGTACATGTTGCCAACTCTAACCTTACTTACGGCATCTCTGTACATGGCTTGCACAGCCCTCACCAGCCATTCATCTATCCCTAGTTTCCTCATTGACCACCAGATGAGGGATCGGGGGACCCTATCAAAGGCTTTCTCCATGTCAACAAAAGCCAGGTACAGGGGCTTATCCTTGGCTAGGTATTTCTCCTGCAGCTGCCTTACCAGGAATATAGCATCAGTGGTGCTTTTCCCTGGGACAAACCCAAACTGCATCTCATCTAAACTAACTCTCTCTCTAATTAGTTGGGCTATGACCCTCTCCGTAACCTTCATTACCTGATCCAACAGCTTGATACCTCTGTAATTATTTGTATCCAGGGCATCACCTTTACCTTTGTAGCAGTTGACTAGTATGCTGCTACACCAGTCATTGGGTATGACTCCTTCGTGTATCACCTGGTTGACTATACGGGTGACTAGGTTATAGCCGACACTGCCAGATATTTTGAGCATCTCTGCAGTAATTCCTGATGGGCCTGGGGCTTTCCCTGTCTTCATGCTCCTAACTGCCTTAGCTACTACGGAACTATCAACTCGGATAGCTGGTCCCTCTGTTGGGTCAACATTTGGCAGACTCTCTTTATCCCATTCATTTTCTTTATTCAGCAAACTTTCATAGTGGCATCTCCAAACCTCTCTCTTTGCATCCTCATTTAGCGCAAGTGAACCATCATCCATGCGAACACACTTCTCTCCTACCACATCACGATTCTCTCTCACACACTGTCTTGCAACACGAAATACCTCAAGTCTTTCATCCTCACGGCTCAGAACATTGGCAAATTTTTTCTTATCCGCTTCCCCTCTGGCTATATAAACCTGTCTCCTAGCTTCCCTTTTGCTGTCTGATACAATTCCCTGCTACCACCGTTCTTCCAGTCCTTCCAAGCCTGTCTCTTTTGTCTAATAGCCCCGTCAACCACCGTGTTCCACCACCATGTTACTCTGGGTCGAGATGGTACTTTGCTCCATCCACAGATCTGGTCAGTGGCTGTCAGCAGATTGTCCCGTAGGAATCTCCAGTTGTCTTCCACATTAAGTGAAGCTATATCCCCTTCTATTTCGTCAGAGGCTTCGAGTAGTATGTCTCTAAATCTCTGGCATTTGCAGGATCTTTAAGCTTCCAGACCCTTCTCCTCCAAGCTGGTCTTCTTCTGGGCGACCATTTAGCTCTGATCCTGAAGTCGCTAACTACTAATCTATGTTGGGGAGTACATTCTTCGCCTGGGAAGGTTTTGGCATTTATAATCAGCCCTCTTTCCCTTTTTCTGGCAAGGATGTAGTCAATCTGGCTGGTGTGTCTGCCAGAACGGTAGGTGACTAGGTGAGAGGTGGGTTTCCTGAAGTGGGTATTGCAGACCATAAGGTCATTTGCATCGCAGAACTCCAGCAGCCTGGTTCCCTCCTCATTTCGAGAGCCAAAACCGTGGCCTCCATGGATGCCATGGAAGCCCCTGACATGTCGTCCAACATGTCCATTGAAATCACCTGCCACGAAGAGAAGGTCACTGTCATTTGTCAATGAGGTAGTCCGCAATAGGGTGTCATAGAATTGGTCTTTTTGTCCTTCCGGTAGCCCTGGTTGAGGGGCATATGCCGAGATGATGGTAGCTGTCCTATGGTGAAGAACTAATCTAATTTTAATTACTCTGTCACTTATTCTGACTACCTCGATTACCTTACCTATCCATTTCTCCGCGAGAAGTATACCCACGCCCCCGACACCGTCAATGTTCCCTGCCCAGAAAATCTTGTACCTGTGTTCCTTGCCCGTGAGGAGCCTAGCAGAACCTCCTCTCCACCTTACTTCCTGGATACAGCATACATCCACACGTCTCCGTTCAAGCAGCTCTACAATCTCTCCAGACCTACCTTTCAATGTGCCAACGTTGAGCGTGCCAACTCTGTTCAAATTCAAATTTCTAATCCTGACTTGTGTTACGAGAGAATAGTTATTTCTGTTGTATTAATGGCCATAACCAGAAGGTACCACAGATGCTTATATAATTACTGAAAATTACCAAATGATGCATTTACTTCCCGAAACAGTTGTTTTTTTCTCTTCGTTACTAAAAAAAGGGTTAACGCAGACAAACACCTGCTGCTACCACCCAATGGTATTAGAGTCTTAAAGGAAGATGATTAGGCCCTTAAGATGAAAGCAAGAACAAGGGACCCATTTTGTATTTTGTATCCAACCTGAAAAAAGCCCATCATATTTACATGTGTGAATGTGTTTGTGCCTCCTGTTTTGACATCTCATAATAGTTGTAAATGAATGTCACCATCATATAAGCAGTGTCATTTGTTTCCAGTCTTTCCTGAAAACATATTTAGTCATGAGGAAATAATACCTTGCTTAGGAACAAGTGAAGGTTGGCAACAGGAAGGGCATCCAGCTGTAGAAAAATCTATCTCAACGAATTCTGTCTGTCCCAGGCATGGAAAAGTGGATGATAGAACAATAATGATGATGATAAGTAAAATATTTCCAAATGGTAACAAGTAGTATCAATAGGATGGCTGTCTCTCTTTTGAAAATATATTTGTCTTCTACAGTTTTGTATCAGACCATTTGTTGTAAGTTCTCTTTCAGTGATTTGAAATTTTAAAATGAACATTCAACAAAATGACAGAAATATTTTGAAATGTGTTAACTGTACAGGTATAAAAGAAAAACCAAGTAAACAAGCCAATAAGGAAGCCTTAATGTGATCCTGGAAATAGTAGCCAAGTCTACCTGAAACCATACCCTATGATCATAAAGCAAAAAGAACATGTTAGATAATGCTATTCCAGACAGTTCTAAAATGTCAAGCTGAGCTGGACTAAAATACCTCTGATCTGAGTGTAAAAAAAAAGGTAAGGGTAAGATCTCCCTTTGGTTATTAATGACCATGGGATTGCACCTAGAAAGTTCCCTTCTGGGGTACAAGTTCAGGAAAGGTTGTTTGTGGAAGACCAGTAATTGCTCATGCATACCACCCTCCCCTTCTCATGCCACTGATGTTATCCAAAGGAAAGGCAAAGGCCAATACAGCTTGGCACCAGTGATGTTGCAACTCATTTCTATGGCCAAGTGAACTGGTGCATTGTGAAATAAAGTGTCTTGCTCCACAATACAACACACTACTTGGTCCAAGAATTGAACTCACATGCTCTTGATTGTGATCCCTGTGCTCTAACCACTAAGCTGTGCACCTCTGAGCTAAGGTCTGTTAAATCAGAATTGACCTGGGACTAAACAACAGTAACAACAACAGCTGCAATAACAACAACGGCAACAAAATCAATAACCATAACTATAAAATGAAATTACATGAAATTAAATACTATAGTTTTTTTTTTATCATTCATCATACTGGAAGAATCAGACAATGCTTGCGAGACTGTTATTGCCTCAACCTCACAAATCACTCATGGTAATACTGTGTGCTGGATTCCTTTAAAAATATTTTAAAAGAAATATTAATATTCCCTATAATGGTGCATAACTGAAGGAGTGTGCATGATTTTTGGACTCATTTTTATTGCTATTGTCTATCTACTTTTGTAAATTATATAGTTTAGTCTATTTTTGATTTATAGTATGAAAGTGTCCATAATAAACGTGTATGATATATGCTGACTTCACAGGTATAAAACACAAACCAATATGTTACATGATATATTTTGAAATTTACTGTCTCCACAAGTATAAGAACAAACACCGATGGATTGCTTGGCATATCATCTAGATATCTGTATTGGCAGTGTTTTCAAATATCTCTATTTATTTTTAGATATGTATTATATAACATGAAAATTCCACATCGATCATCTGAGTATGATTTTCAATAGATCAAAGTCAATACTAGCAAAATACCACAATTGTGTTTTGTTAAAAGTTTTACTTTTGCTGCATTACATTATTTTCAGCACTACATCTTAATTATACCTTCTGAATGCAAGGCTATCCCGTGATAAGAAAAAAAATAAAAAAGATAAAGAAAGAAAAGAATAAAAAAGAATAAGAGCACACATTGATATGATTTGTAGTCTACAAAGGAATTCTCGAGAAGTTATTTAGCATTTTATGAATATTTGTTTACTGATTACATATTTTACTATCACCACAATATTGTTAAACTAAATTAAATTAAATTCTTTTGTTAAGCACAATTTCATGAACCAGTCATTATTGAATGCATAATAATAACAATAATAATAATAATAATAATAATAATAATAATGATAATAATAATAATGATGATGATGATGGTGATGATGATAATAATAATAAAAACCTTTCTCAGACTATCTTCTGATATCCATCAGAATTGTTGAGAAATAACAATGCTGGTTGTGAAAGGGAGAACATCAAATATCTAATATGAATGGCTTTTCAAGTGAGACAATGATGTTAGACTATGGAAAGCATTAGGCAACAAACATGTTTAGGAGAATCCTATGAGTTTGGTTAAAATAGAACAGTACCCTGTTATATTATATTTCTCTTTTATTTGTTAGCTTGCAACACTACCCCACCCAACAATCACATCTCTTGAGGTTTAATAAGGTTCTTTTTGTTCAGCCCCAGAGCAACCAGAGTGATGATCAAAAGCATTCCAGATGTGACCATCCCATCTTTTTAGGATTATCTGTTACTATATTATGAAATGTGGTCTTTTGTAAGATGATTTGGTGTGAGCTGAGTGGAATTTTACTGCTATTTCCAGTATATCAAGCAACCATAAAGAGGCTACAACACTGATGCATATCTAATGATATTGATATTTAGCTTGGGGGACGTTTGGCTGCTATTTCTCATATGCCAAGCAACCAAAAAGAGGTTACATCATTAGTACATGTCTGATGATGTTGATGTTTAGCTTGAGGGACATTTGGCTGCTATTTCTTTGGTGCCAATCATCCATGTAGAGGCTACATCACTGATTCATATCTGATGATATTGATATTTAGCTTGGGGGACGTTTGGCTGCTGTTTCTCATATGCCAAGCAACCAAAAAGAGGTTACATCATTAGTACATGTCTGATGATGTTGATGTTTAGCTTGAGGGATATTTGGCTGCTATTTCTTTGGTGCCAATCATCCATGTAGAGGCTACATCATTGATGCATGTCTGATGAGGTTGATGTTTAGTCTGAGTGTTTGTCGGTTCATGCATTTAGGTAAAAAAAACCTTACAGGAAAAGGATTAGTGAAGGTTGGGGCTCATGGGGGAAATGATTGAATAAATTTATTTAGGGTTTAGTTTGGCAGGTAAGACAGAGCAGATATGGTATGCGAGCTGGCAGAAACGTTAGCATGCTGGGTGAAATGCTTAGCAGTATTTCGTTAGCTGTTACGTTCTGAGTTCAAATTCCAACGAGGTCGATTTTGCCTTTCATCCTTTCGGGGTCGATTAAATAAGTTCCAGTTACACACTGGGGTCGATGTAAATCGACTTAATCCATTTGTCTGTTTTTGTTTGTCCCCTCTGTGTTTAGCCCTTTGTGGGTAGTAAAGAAATAGGTAAGACAAAGAAAAGTTGGGGCATCTTGGTGGGTTTGTGTGGAAATAGTACACACCTTACTTCTTTAGAGGAACATAAATTATTGTATTATTGCAAAGAGAGAAAGAGAGAAACATTTTCACCCCTATTTGAATATGGATGCTCTGTTAGAACAACCTATACAGTAATCCCTCGACTATCGCAGGTGTTGCAAAACTTCTGTGTGGTAAGTAGCTTGCTTACCAATCACATGGTTCCGGGTTCAGTCCCACTGCATGGCACCTTGGGCAAGTGTCTTCTACTATAGTCTCAGGTTGATCAAAGCATTGTGAGTGGATTTGATAGACAGAAACTGAAAGCAGACCATCGTATATATATGTATGTATATATATATATATGAGTGTGTGTGTGTGTATATGTTTGTGTGTCTGTGTTCATTCCCCCAGCATCGCTTGACAACCAATGCTGGTGTGTTTACATCCCCGGAACTTGGCAGTTCGGCAAAAAGAGACCGATAGAATAAGTACTAGGCTTACAGAGAATAAGTCCTGGGGTCGATTTGCTTGACTAAAGGCAGTGCTCCAGCATGGCCACAGTCAAATGACTGAAATGAGTAAAAGAGAGTAAAGAGAACCTATTGACTGCAGAAACCTGGATATACTGAGAAGTCTGCAATATAAATTTGGTACAGAATACACTCTTGTTTATATTGCAAGCAGGGAGACAAATCTCTGCAACCTCCAGTGCTGAGACCATCAGACCATGTGATTTTGACCTTGTTTGGTCTTGTCAATGATGGACACTTGACTGCTAGAGGTAGCAGCAATTCACCTCCCTGTTAACAATATATAA
This sequence comes from Octopus sinensis, assembly GCF_006345805.1. NCBI lineage: Eukaryota > Metazoa > Mollusca > Cephalopoda > Octopoda > Octopodidae > Octopus > Octopus sinensis. Next base: position 170,512,251 of record NC_042997.1, read on the forward strand.
ACTGACAGTGCCAGAATAGGCACTGGTATCACCATTAGCCAGTTAGCTATCGGTATTTGCAAAGGGAAGTCATCCTTCCCGTCTTCAACCTATGGTACACACGGACTCGAGTTTCTGGGTATTGACCCATCATCAGCGTGTGACAATCACGAGTTGTCGATGAAAAGTAGGCCTTCCTTTGCAAATACATATCCCTTTTCCAGCGATGAAAAGTCACTGATATCGAAAAAGTGTAAACAAGCAATAATAAATCTCTGAGCGAGGTATAAACAGTAGCTGCAACAATACCCAGAAGCTCGAGTCCATGTGTATCATAGGTTAAAGACAGGAAGGATGGCTTCCCTTTGCAAATACTCATAGGGCACAGAAAGTGTGTCAATAGCCAGCTGGAGGAGGTGTCCTCCAGTGGCTACAAGCTACAGTAGCATCCACCCTTAAGGGTTAGCCACATTTAAGTGACAAATATACTTCACGATGTCATGCAGCTACTGTTTATTCCTCACTCAGAGATTTATTATTGCTTATTAAATGGATGTTTTATTAGAACAAACTACACTTTGGTAAATACCATGAAAGAAACTCTCAGATTAGCTTTTTGATGTAAAATTGCTTATATCGCTGAGTGGGAGAGGAGTGTGTATTAATTTGCTAATAAGCTAAATGTTCTCTTCAATGTGGACTGGGTCATTTATGTGTGTAACATGTTTGTCCCAATATATGTGAGCAATAAATTTATATGAGCTGCACCTCAGATTTGTAGAAGATTAAGCAATTGATCAAGACTTAAATATTTTCAAGCTGCAGTGTCTGACAGAATTTTGTTGCTAAGTAAATATTAATTTTTATCCATGGTTATGAATATATTACTTTTGTCACTTTTACATAATTTTGCTATTTTTTAAATCATATAGATCTTGTTAATGTTTTGTGTTAACTATTTGTTTTTGTTGTTAAGTATTTGTTATTTATTTTTATTACATTCACCTAAAAGTAAGTTGTCAAGTTTATCATCTATGTTTATGAACTTGTAGGTCTTTACACGATGTCAAAAAACAAATTTATGAGGATTCATAAATTTACTAGAAAAACACCAACTTATAAGGTTTCAGAGAAATAATAACCACAAAATTAAAAGCTAAACTGAATAAGCCAATTGCAGTGATAAATGCACGAATTGGAGGCCTCTAATTTTCTTCTGCCTTGGAGGAGAACTCACCCTAGCAGATATCTGTGGAACAGTAAAAATACACAAAGAAAACAACACTCACAAACCTATGATATGTGAAATGCAACAACGCACAAGATTGCTAAATAATTAGACAACATTATCAAAAAGCACATACTGGAGAGATGGTCATGTGAAGTAGAAAGTCTGTTCATGAACATTTTAGTGCAGAAGCAACAGAGTTGCATTAAATATAAAACAACCCAAAACTAATTCATTGAAGAAATTATTAGTGTCTTATACAAGAGAATACCCTATTACTGTCAGCAAGGCAAACTTTATAAATATATATCAATATGCAGTCATGGCCAAAAACTTGGAACATTGGTCTGAAAATTAGAATTTTTATATTAAATACCCAAAGTTATATTTTGAATCGAATTGTACTTGGGCATAACAATTTTAATTTTTAAAAAATGTTCCAAACTTTTGGCCACGACTGAATATATATATATATATATATATATAACGGGAAGCTTTATGAAAATAGACAAAAGATGAAGGCAGGTGGAAAACAAACAAACAATTGTATTAGTATGGCGCTCATACATATAATAATAAATATTAGGGAATAAATCCAAATTTACAAGGAAAAATCAGATTTAAGATTGAATCCAATTTTATAATAAAATATTATATTATAATAAATTAGAGACAAAACCACTATTATGCAAATCAAACAAAGAAAGACTTAAGCCAATACATAAAATAATTTATATAAATTAAAATTTAACAAATGAATAACCACTACGATCGTTTTGTGTCAGCACATCTTAGACATTCTTCAGGTGGTTTCTAAACCTTCTTAGCGAGTTATAAACAATGAAGTCTAAGAAGGTTTAGAAACCACCTGAAGAATGTCTAAGATGTGCTGACACGAAACGATCGTAATGGTTATTCATTTGTTAAATTTTAATTTATATAAATTATTTTATGTATTGGCTTAAGTCTTTCTTTGTTTGATTTGCATAATAGTGGTTTTGTCTCTAATTTATTATAATATATATACATATATATACATATGTGTGTGTGTGTCTGTGTGTGTATGAAGATGCAGGGCTTAGTGGTTAGAGTGTCAAGCTTACGATCGTGAGGTTGTGAGTTCGAATCCTGGACTGGGCTGTGTGTTGTGTTCTTGAGCAAGACACTTTATTTCATGTTGTTCCATTTCCCTCAGCTGTAGAAATGAGTTGTGATGTCACAGGTGCCAAGCTGTATTGGCCTTTACCTTTCCCTTGGATAACACTGGTGGTGTGGAGAGGGGAAGCCATTATGCAATGGGGACTGCTGGTCTTCCATAAACAACTATGCCCGGACTTGTGCCTCGGAGGGTAACTTTCTAGGTGCAATCCCATGGTCAGTCATGACTGAAGGGGGTCTCAGCATATATATATATATATATATATATATATACGAGGGGTAGCCCAAAATAACTGGAAATGTTTTCTGTGGGACAAGCCTGTTGTAGTTCAGGCTTTCACCACTAGAAGCCATTTGATGCAACCCTCAGGCATCAGTCTGCCAACCGGCAAATGGGGTTGTGTGTTGTTGTATTTCACATGTTGTAGGTTTGAGAGTGTTGTTTTGTTTGTGCCTTTGTTTTGCAGTGCTTCTCCTCTGTTTGTCAATTTTTGCAATGACTGAAACGAAGGAACAGTGTGCATTCATGAAATTCTGTTTTCTGCTGGGGAAAACAGCAGCTGAAACAGTTGTCATGCTTCAAACAGCTTACAAGGACTCTGCCATGAGCAAAACACAAGTTTACAAGTGGTTTCCATGCTTTAGGAATTGTCATGTGTTGCTTGAAGACTAACCTTGTTCAGTACAGCTGTCAACCTCTCAAACAAATGAAAACATCATGAAAATTCATGAACTGATCTTGGAAGACCATCACTGAACAAGTGATAAACTTGTTGATATGACTGGTGTGTTCTGGAACTCCTGCCAATGAATTTTGAGGAAAACTGGTGCTATGGAATTTGCAGATGTGGAAGAGGTGAAGTAAAAAAATGAAAGAGGCATTAAAAGGCATCGCTTCACAAGAGTTCCAGCACTGCTTTGAATTGCGGAAAGCATGCCTGGACTGAGTCATTGCTTCAAATGGAGAATACTTTGATAGCAATAAAAGTGTAAACATATAGAACTAAGTGAATAAAATATTGCAAAATTCTGTTTTCTTTTGGGTACCCCCTCATATATATGTATGTGCATGTGTGTGTATGTGCGTGTGTGTGTGTGTGTGTGTGTGTGTGTGTGTGTGTGTGTTGTGTGTGTGTGTGTATGTGTATGTGTATATATATATATATATATATATATATATCATCATCATCATCATCATTTAGTGTCTGTTTTCCATGCTGGCATGGTTTGACCAGGGTTGGCAAGCTGGAAGGCTGCACCAGACTCCAGTCTGATTTGGCACGGTTTCTACTGCTGGATGCCCTTCCTAATGCCAACCACTCCAAGAGTGTAATGGGTGCTTTTATGTGCCACCAGCGCAGGTGCCAGTTGCATGACACCAGTATCTGCCACAACTGTGATTTTACTTGGTTTGACGAGTCTTCTTCTCAAGCATGACATAATGCTAAAGGTCTTGGCCATTGCCCAACACTCGAAAGGAGCTCATCCACTTTGCTTCCATGAGGCATGTCTATGATTTTACTTGGCTTGATGGGTCTTCTCAAATACTGCAAATTGCCAAAGGTCTCAGTCACTAGTCATTGCCTCTGTGAGGCTCAAAAATTCTAAGATCATGTTTCACCACCTTGTCCCACATCTTCCTGGGTCTACCTCTACCACAGGTACCCTCCACAGTTAGAGAGATCAGCACATTGTTATGCAGCTGTCCATGTCAATATGCATCACATGACCATACCAGTGCAGTCGTCTCTCTTGCGCACCACATCTGATGCCTTTTATACCTAACTTTTCTCTCAAGATGCTTACACTTTGTTGAATATGCCCACTGACATTGCCATCCAGTGAAGCATACTGATTTCATTTCTTTCAATCCTACACATGTCCTCAGGTGTCACAGCCCATGTTTCACTGCTATTTTCCCTGTAAACCTTCCCCTGATATTGCTGCACCTCTTATGTGCCCAAAACTTACGCCAGGTACATTTTATGGAGTTTCTACCTATGCCTTTTCTACAGATCAAGCAGGGCCACCTACCTGAAGGGATTTGTCATTGCCTGCCTTCCTACTTATTAAGACTTTGGTTTTTGATAGGTTAACTCTAAGGCCCTTCGATTCTAGACCTTGCTTCCATACCTGAAGGGGCAGCCTGTCTTAAATTCCTCTGTTATTGCCTGGAGGACTATGATGAACAATAGGTGGCTGAGGACCAATCCTTGATGAAGCCCTACTTGTACCCTGAATTCTTCAGTATACTTGCTGCCAAACTTCACCTTACTGGTAGCATTACTGTACATGTCTTGTACAGCTCTCACCAACTACTTGTCTATCCCCACTTTCCGCATTGACTACCAGATAAGGAATTGGAGGACCCTGTCAAAAGCTTTCTCCAAATCAACAAAAACCAAGTACAACGGTTTATCTTTGGCTATGTATTTCTCCTGCTGCTACTTTACCAGAAATATAGCATCAGTGGTGCTTCTACCTGGCACGAACACACACACACACACACACACGCGCACACACACACACACACACACACACACACACATACATACATCATACATACATACATATATATATATATATACATACACACACACACACATATATATGTATACTATATGCTTTCAGTTTTGATCCACAAAATCCACTCACAAGGCTTTGGTCTGCCCAGAACACACTTGACCACGATGTCACACAGTGGGACTGAACACAGGACCAGGTTGCAAAGCAAACTTCTTAGATACACAGCCATGCCTGCACCTGTGATGTATGTCAATAATGAATTATTGGTAAGGGAGAAAGATGGAAGTGCAAGGGTAGAAGTATAGAAGGGTAGCAGTATAGAAGGGTAGCACTATAGAAGAGTAGCAAGCAGAACTGGGTACCTCTATCTGTTTGATAGAAGAGAAAGAGTTTAGAGGGGTATCAGATACCGTTAAATGCAATGAAATCCTTTGTTGTTACATAGGCATTGTGACATGAGAAAAGATACTAAGGCAGCATTACATAACATTACACAACCAGAAGAGCATGCTTATTTCATGTCCTTAGCATGAAATCACCACATCTTATTACCATGTAGCATCACAGTTTGTATATGCATCCACCATAGTTTGTGCTTCATTCTGTGGGAGAAGACCTTTGTTGCCAACAGAGGGAATCTTTTATCTTTTATCTTTTACTGGAACTGTGACCATGCTAGAACACTGCCTTAGAGGGTTTAGTTAAACAAATCGACCCCAGGACTTATTTTTTAAGCCTTGTACTTATTCTATCAGTTTCTTTAGCTGAATCACTAAGTTAGTGAGAGGTAAACACAACAAGAATGACACACACATGCACATATGTACATGCATGTGTGCATGTGCATATGCATGTGGGTGTATACATACATACATACATACATACATACATACATACATACATACATACATACATACATACATACATACATACATACATATATATATATATATATAGACATATATGAGGGGTGCTGAAGAGTTTTCTGGCTTTGGGTAAAAGAAAATACAAGAGGATCAGTTATTATGATTATATTCAACATATTCCCCTCTCACATTCACACACTTATTGCAGCAGTCCCTTAGTTTTTCTAAGCCCTGTAAAAGAACTTGGAAGGTTGGGCCTCCAACCAGGCCTTTTGTGATACCCATAAAGCCAGGAACTTTTCAGCATTCCTTTGTGTGTGTGTGTGTGTGTGTGTGTGTCTGTGTGTATATATATATATATATATATATATATATATCTGCAGAGTGGTTAGTGTTAGGAAGGGCATCCAGCTGTAAAAATCTTGCCAAAACAGTCACAGAAGTCTGGTGCAGGCTTCTGCTTGGCCAGATCTTGTGAAACTGTCCCACCCATGCTAGGATGGAGGGTGAGCATTAAACGATGATGATGATGATGATAATGATGATATATATATACATGCTAGTAACATCATCACTTAATGTCCACTTTCTATGCAAACATGGGTTTGAAGGTTTGATAGGTTCTGGCAAGGAGCAAGGCCACATGAAGCTCATTACAGGCTTCTGCGCAGTTTTTATCAAATAAATTCACTCACAAGGCATCGGTCAGTCTGGGGCTATAGTAGAAAACGCCCAAGATGCCAAGCAGTGGCACTGAACCTGAAACCATGTAGCTGCAAGCTTTTTATCCACACAAACATGCCTTCAGCTTTTACAATAGTACAGTACATTCTTTGGCATAAACGTTCAGATAGAAAACATCAAACACATTACAATCATTTACACCAAAGACACGAATAAATGGATTTTTATTGCATGAAGACAGTGAATGTTCACGCAGATACAAAATGTCAGCGATAAAATCTTTGCAGAGAACACCATCTAGAGTCTCTTTCATGAATGAACCTCCAGATAAAGAAATCCACAGAATAAGACAAACGCTAGGCAACAATGGTTATTCCAACAAGTAATAGAAAGAAATACACTGCAACAAATACATTAGATACCACACCTGTTAAAAGTACACAAACTCATAGAATGTGTTAAAGGAAATAAATTACATAGTATGAAATTCCTGAATGCATTATCAAAAGCCTCATGAAACAACAACATCAAGCAACAAAACACTTATGTTAATATCTTTCATCCTTTATTTTTTTTACTTGTTTCAGTAAGCGGACTGCAGCTATGTTAGGGCACCTCCGGGAAGTTTGACAAATGGAACCAAATCATAGTATTTGTTTTTTTCATTTTTAAACCTAGTACTTATTCTATTGGCCCCGTTTTGCCAAACAGCAAAGTTGCAGGGATGCAAACAAACTGGCACTGGTTGACAAGTGGTGAGAGTTGCAGACAACCACAAAAGCACACTTATATATGCATATATACATACATGTATATATATATACATACATATATATACACATATATATACACACATATATGTGCATATATATGTATGTGAATGTATATATACATGCATATACATATATAGTCTATATCTCTATTTATGTTTGTATGTTTGTGTGCATGCATGTATATACACACACATGCACACATACATATATGGTTCCACATAAAAGCACTTGTGTGATGCCATGTAAAAATGCCTGCACAGTGCCATGTAAAAGCACCCAACACACTCTGTAAAGTAGCTGGTGTTAGGAAGGGCTAACACCCGTAGAAACCATGCCAAATCAGACTTGAGTGTGGTGCAGCTCCCCAGTTTGGATAGGGAGAAAATTAGAATTTTAAAAAGGTGTTTTGGGGTTTTCAAAATCTTCAATTTTTAAGTATGCTTCAACTGGAAAGCCCATCAAACTAGAAACAACAGCCAAACCAAAGATCCACTTTCTAAATATGAATTACCAAATAAGAAAAAAATTTTTTAAATGTCATTTTGTTGTCATGTGTATGTGTGTGTGAGTGCAAAAAAACTAATTTTTACATACCTCTCTTAATTCCAAAAGACCCTCAACCATAACATGTTCACTTTCTGTCACAGGTGCACAGGCAGAGGGTAAGGGTGTTTATTTATTTATCTATTTTTGGAAAATTAAAATTTTGAAATGATGATTTTTTTTGCAGATTCAGAATCTCTGCAGTCGAAAAAGGGGGTTTCTGTTGAACCCACCCCGCCAAAAAAGGGAAAAAAACTGAAAGGGAGTGTAGTCCATGTCATTTACCTCCACCAAGCCCTGTTTCCAGTTATTTTTGTAGTTTTGCCATGCTGTAAGAATTTTTTTTTTTATACCTAACATAATATATTCATTTCTACTTTACCTGATATAATTCCGGTGGCACGTAAAAAGGCACCATCCGATCGTGACCATTTGCCAGCCTCATCTGGCCCCCGTGCCAGTGGCACGTAAAAAGCACCATCCGATCGTGGCCATTTGCCAGCCTCGTTTGGCACCTGTGCAGGTGGCACATAAAAAGCACCCACTACACTCACGGAGTGGTTGGTGTTAGGAAGGGCATCCAGCTGTAGAAACACTGCCAGATCAGACTGGGCCTGGCGCAGCCTTCTGGCTTCCCAGACCCCAGTTGAACCGTCCAACCCATGCTAGCATGGAAAATGGACGTTAAACGATGATGATGATGATGATGATGAATTCCCCTCAAATTTAATTTTACTTGAAACAAGATGCTTCTGTGACAAACTGTTGTTATATGGTACACAAAAGGGAAAACAAGTGATATTTTTTATCCCATTACACATTTCTTCAATAGAAATATTCCTTTTATGCATTTTAAAAGACTGAAAATGTCTTTCTTTTCAAAATTCTAATTTCGTTTATCACACATGCACTTGTAGTGTTTGGCTTTTTCTTCATAGTGAAAATAGAATAAAGGAGAGAAAAGAGATTTTTTTTTTTAAATAGGAGTTGAAAATGCTTCAGAATGTAAAATACAATGTTTTCAAACTAGCAAGGAAAAAAATAATGAGAAATCAGAAATTACTCATTTTGCCCCAGTTTGTTATTTTGTCTGAAGAAAATGGTTAGATCTAAAAAAAAAAAAATAACAGATGAACCTATATGCAATAATTTTAAAGCCAAAGAAAAAAGTGCTTTTAGCTGTTAAGAGATGTAATTTTATAATTAAAATAAAAATAAAAATCTAAATTTTGGAGCTTATTTTGTATTTACTAGTTAGGAAGATTTCAAAGACTTACTGAAATAATAAAACTTAGCAATGCTAATTTGTGTGTGTGTGTGTGCCCCTTTGTTTTGAAATGGTCAGTTTGAGGTCATCATTGGTCAGTTGCATTGGAAACAGGAATTCAAATAGACAATAAAACTTATTCTTTAGTCTATTTCTCTATATACATCCATACACACACACACACACACACACACACACACACACACACACACACACGTACATACACACACATATACATACATAATACATACATACAAACATGTTTTTCTTTTTTACTTTTTTTGTGTCATTTCATTGGCACCATCCCTTTTTAGTGGACTGGTGTAGAGACAAAACGTTTTTTCTCAGTCTATTTCGTTTTATTGGCCCTGCCTGCATGACAAAATACAAAAAGGAAAATACTGACAGAATGAAAAAATCAAGTTGATCAGAGGGGCCCCTCAGGTATTAGGGGCCCTGAAGCTTAAGCTTCATTAGTTTTATTGCGGATCCACCACTAATACTCATAAAACAGCAGAACAAATACAGAGACAGCATACACGAGCCACAAAAAAATAGACAGCAGGCTAATGGCATGTAAATCTAACCATCAAATTTAATGTCTACTATATGCATAACACATCACTTAATCCCGAAGAAAATAATATAAAGATCTTAGCATATTGATGATGGCTTTAAAAATTTTACAGTTTCAATCAAACTGCAACGACCTCATGAAAATATGAAAGAGACGTTAGTGTCAAAAAGACAAGAAAGATAGAAACGTAGAACACAGCATGACTAAAAGAAACCCTACCCAGCCTAAGGTGGCGAGCTGGCAGAAACGTTAGTATGCCGGGCGAAATGTTTAGCGGTATTTCATCTGTCTTTACGTTCTGAGTTCAAATTCCGCCAAGGTCGACTTTGCTTTTCATCCTTTCGGGGTTGATTAAATAAGTACCAGTTACGCACTGGGGTTGATATAATTGACTTAATCCGTTTGTCTGTCCTTGTTTGTCCCCTCTGTGCTTAGCCCCTTGTGGGTAGTAAAGAAATAGGTGTTTCGTCTGTCTTTATGTTCTGAGTTCAAATTCCGCCAAGGTTGACTTTGCCTTTCATCTTTTCGGGTCGATTAAATAAGTACCAGTTACACACTGGGGTCGATATAATCGACTTAATCCGTTTGGCTGTCCTTGTTTGTCTCCTCTGTGTGTAGCCCCTTGTGGGCAGTAAAGAAATAAGAAACCCTACCCAGGACAAGCCTTAGGAGTGGATTTGGTTGTTTAGAAACTGAAAGAAACTCATATATATACACACATATAAACACAGACAGATACATATATATTTGTGCGTGTGTGTGTCTGTGTGTGTCTTTGGCTTAATATTGTATGGAAGGTGTGACCTTCACCAACATATACGTAATGTCAGTCATTTCCTATCTTCAATGAATATAAGCTTAGGCATGGGGAAATATTACTTTGCTTGGAGACAAGTGAGAGCTAGCCAGAAGGTGGGCATCTGACTATAGAAAATCTGCCTCACTGAATCTTGTCTGATGCATGCTAGCATAAGAAAATGGATGTTAAAATGGCGATGTTGATGTCGACAATGATGATGGCAATGGTAATGAAAATGATGATGACTGCAATGAAAGTGGACAGTATATTATGCTAGTGGAGAAATACATCTGTTGAACTGTGGCTAACTGGTTAAGGATGATCTGGAGAATAATGTTTAAGTTTGAACAAGACAAACAGTAAAGATCTATAAAGCAAGATTGTTCTAAGCTTCAGACAGTATAGAAAATAAATGCAAAACAATAGATGATAATTTTCCTTGAATATTTTTCATAATGGCTTGTATTAATAATAATAATAATAAAAATGATAATAATAATAATAATAATAATAATAATAATAATAATAATAAAAATAATAATGATGATAATAATAATAATAATAATAATAATAATAATAATAATAATAGATGCAGTACCAGGCTTCTGATCTTAACTGATTGGAAGTGTTATCATGTACATTGTTTTGTCTTGGTATAAAAGATGGGCTACAGCAAATATTCTGCTCAATATCACAGATTTGCTTGTCAGTTGTTTGACCGTAACCAGTTGAGCATGTCCCTTAGTGGCTGACAATATGTGCATTTCTGATCACGAGCAGAAGTAGTGGGGGAGCATCATAGCCCTGTGTTGAGAGGGATTCTTTGGGGTTTGAATAATTCACCTCTGGAAACATGGGTGGTTCTTTCAACATCCTTAAACAATCCTTATTCAGGGACCGTTTGAGCGGGATGGGTTACTCAACCTGAAGAAAATTCTAACTGGGCCCCACCTGCAAGGTCATGTGCTGTTTATCTTGATATGAGATCACCATGTCGCGCACATATGGTTGTGATGCATGTGCCTGGTGTACCTTTATCAGACGGGTAGTCATGATGGGTATATTGGCTTCATATATTTTACCCCAGTGTCACTTTGATGGCATGAACTGCTCTCTCACTCAATAATAATAATAATAATAATAATAGATGGCATGAACTGCTCTCTCACTCAATAATAATAATAATAATAATGATATTAATAATAATGACAATAATGATGATGATGATGATGATGATGATGATGAGGGCGACGACAATGATGGTGATGATGATCATGATAATAATCTAAATAAATGATCTTTGTTAAAAAAATTCTGAGGAATTGAAAAAAATTTTCCCAATATCCTCCTATAAGTATTTTCCTTGCCATTAAATATAGATCTACAGTAATGTAAGTTCTTAGTTATGACAAATTTTCTGTCTGTTATTCTTGATCTCTTCTCATTTTCCTTCCTTTCGTTTAGAAGGATTTAGAAATTAAAAGTAAAAATATTCAGTTAAAATTAAATCCATAACTATCATTGTGTAATAAATTTTCGCATCCCTTTCATAAGAAATGAGAAGTTCTGAAGGGAACACTTCTTGAAAGAGAGAATTTGAATTATCATATCTTATTTTTAATTGTACTTTGCCCATGCTGGGACACCACCTTGAATGGTTTTAATCAAACAAATTGATCCCAATACTTATTTTTGCTAAACTGTTAAGTTATGAGGATGTAAACAAACCAACACTAGTTCTCAAGCAGTGATGGGGACAAACACAAGGACAATGACACACACACATGCATGGACACATGCATACATACATATGTAAATATACATACATACATACATACACACACAGACACACACACAGACAAACACACACACACACACACACACACACACATATATGTATGTATGTATGTATGTATGTATGTATGTATGTATGTATGTATGTATGTATATAATTGAAAAAATGAGCTAGCCAGCTCTACTCATTTTTTCAGATACTTATAATACTGTACCAAGAACTTTTTATTATTCTACTATATATATATATATATATATATATATATATATGTTGAGACCCCCTTTGGTCATGACTGACTGTGGGATTGCACCTAGAAAATTACCCTCCCAGGCACAAGTCAGGGCAAGGTTGTTTATGGAAGACCAGCAGTCGCCCATGCATACCAGCCTCCCCTCTCCACATCACCCATGTTATCCAAGGGAAAAGCAAAGGCTGATACAGCTTGGCACCTGTGACGTCACAACTCATTTCCACAGCTGAATGAACTGGAGCAACGTAAAATAAAGTGTCTGGCTCATGAACACAACGTTTTCAGAGCATCCACAGAACTTACATTACTCTGAACATATATATGTGTGTGTATATATATATATTTTTTTTTTATATATATACACATATATATATATGACAAGCTATCCAAATTCACAGTATCTTGGTAGATAAAGCAATTAAGAGTATGAAGACAGGGAAAGCCCCCAGCCCATCAGGAATCACTGCAGAGATGCTCAAAATATCTGGTGGTGTTGGCTATGTCGGCTATAGCCTAATCACCCGTACAGTTAACTAGGTGATACATGAAGGAGTCACACCCAATGACTGATGCAGCAGCACTATTGTAAACTGCTACAAAGGCAAAGGTGACACTTTAGA
>NC_042997.1:170535315-170615315 GCF_006345805.1 Octopus sinensis
CACACACACACACACCACACACACATATATATATATATATATATATATGTATATATACTGTATATATATGTATATATATGTATATATATATATATAATATATATATATGTATATATATATATATATATATATGTATATATACTGTGCAGGTGGCACGTAAAAAAAACCCACTACACTCGCGGAGTGGTTGGCGTTAGGAAGGGCATCCAGCCGTAGAAACACTGCCAGATCTGACTGGGCCTGACGAAGCCTTCCAGCTTCACAGACCCCAGTTGACCCGTCCAACCCATGCTAGCATGGAAAGCGGACGCTAAACGATGATGATGATGATGATGATGATACATATATATCTATAAATGTAATATGTGACAATTATTTGGTAGCCATGATAAAACTCCGAGTTTCGGATGCCGAGGTGGCATCAAGGGTCATTTTTCATAGCATTTTTTCTGATGGCCAGATAACTGAAGAGATGGCAGCATGGATTTCCACATCGGCATCTGAAACTCGGAGTTTTATCATGGCTACCAAATAATTCTCACATATTACGTTTAGAGATAAATTCCTCTATCTACATAATATCGAGGTCTCTTTCATTTTTTTGTTGTCTTACCATTTTTATCAATATATATATATATATATTTGCATACATACAGTTATGCATGAATATATGATGGGGTGCTGAAAAGTTCCTGGCTTTGGGTGAAAGAGAATACAGGAGAATCAGTTAATTATTATTTCATTCAGCATATTCCCCTCTCAGATTCATGCACCTAATGAAGCAGTCCTTCAGTTTTTCTAAGTCCTGTAAAAGAACTTGGAAGATTGGACACAGAGGAAGAATTAACAGACATTAGCACCAATAATAGTTTAAAATTTTGAGACAAGGTCAGCAATTTTGGGGGAAGGGGCCTTGTTGATTACATTGATCCCAGTGCACTGCTGGTGCTTATGTTATTGATTCCGGAAGGATGAATGGCAAAGTCATCTTCGACAGCATTTGGTCTCAGAACTTAGAGCAAGGAGAAATATTGCTAAACATTTTGTCCAGCACACAAATGATTCTGCCAGTTCATTGCCTTCTACATTAGCAATCATCATCATCATCATCATCATTTAGCGTCCGTTTTCCATGCTTGCATGGGTTGGACGGTTCAACTGGGGTCTGTGAAGCCGGAAGGCTTCATCAGGCCCAGTCAGATCTGGCAGTGTTTCTACGGCTGGATGCCCTTCCTAACGCCAACCACTCCGTGAGTGTAGTGGGTGCTTTTTACGTGCCACCCGCACAAGTGCCAGACAGAGCTGGCAAATGGCCACGAACGGATGGTGCTTTTACGTGCCACCAGCACGGGGGCCAGGCGAGGCTGGCAACGGACATGAACGGATGGTGCTTTTACGTGCCACCGGCACGGGGGCCAGGCAAGGCTGGCAACGGACACGAACGGATGGTGCTTTTTACGTGCCACCGGCACAAGGCCAGTCAGGGCGGTGCTGGCAACGGTCAAGGGCGGCACTAACAATTAAAATTGTTTCTTTTCAGAAGAAGGAGGGCAGCAATTATGACCTTTGCAAGACCCACATCCCCAACATCTCCAACCCTCGATACTGGTGAGGAAAACGGTAGGAGGAAGAAATTCTAACTCATGGATTGTTGCAGTGGGAAGCTGTGTATCAAGATACTGAGTCATCCTTAGACAGGAGGTCTGATTGCATGCAACAATGTTTGGTTTCTGCTGAACATGCTAGGAGGTCAAAAATGATGTTAATGGTGAGCTGGCAGAGTTGTTGGAGTGTTGAATAGAATGCCTTGTGGCGTTTGTTCCAACTCCCTGCACACTGAGTTTAAATCCTGATGAAATCAACATTTTTTTTTTTACCTTTTTGGAGGGTTACACACATAGATAGATAGATAGATAGACAGACAGACAGACAGATAAATAGATAGGTACCAAGCATACTTGTAAACATACACACATATAAAGTAAACAGTAGGATCTAAGTGATGGTGTGTGCTGATAATCAATAAGTGTAAACAGTTCAAAAGTGGAATTCAGTTTGAAGAAAATGTGCAATTTCAGTGCAGTAAATTGACAGAACTACAAAAACGTTGGATTTGCTGCCTTGCAGTATTTTTTCCTATTCTATGCTTTCTAAGTTCAAATGTAGCACAGACCTACATAGATGGTAGATTCAAATCCACCACCCAGTTTAACACCATCACCTGACACTTTAGATACCTTTAGCTTAATCCATTCTTGTTTTTTTATTGTCCACAAGGGGCTAAACATAAAGGGGACAAACAAGGACAGGCAAAGGGATTAAGTCGATTACATCAACCCTCAGTGTATAACTGGTACTTAATTTATCGACCCCGAAAGGATGAAAGGCAAAGTCAACCTCGGTGGAATTTGAACTCAGAACGTAATGGCAGATGAAATACCGCTAAGCATTTCACCCGGCATGCTAACATTTCTGCCAGCTCGCTGCCTTAATCCATTCTGCTTAATCCATTCTACTGCAAGCATTTGGACCAGATCACAAGTTTAAGGAACTCTTCTAACCTTCCCACCACTCTTGGAGTCCTGTCAAGGGTCATAGGCATGACCTTTTCTCCTGACAAGTAAAAGAAATAAAAACCTTGGTGTTGGTTTAACCCTTTTGATACCAACCCACCAGAGGCTGCTCCCAAATCTTATAACATGAACTTACTGTTTTAAAGTGGTCTAAATTGTAATCTTCCATCCAAATTTCATGCTAAATTGTTCCAGGCCCCAGCTTACTAATTTGAAAATTATTTGACTAAATTCTTCATTTTTTAAAAAATTAATTGAAACAAAGGCAGCCTATGTTAGCAGAAGTATGGTAACAAAAGGTTATAAGCTTGCCATCAAGAATAGGGACAGTGTATTTGACAAGCTTCCATGCAGTTTCCATCTACCTAATTCCATTAACAAAGCTTTGATCAATCTAAACACACTTGGCCAATATGTCACACAACAAGATAAAAATGGACTTATGATTGTAAAGCAAACTTCTTAACCAAATAGTCATGTCTGCACTTCAAGAAACAATAACAACATACTGAACTGAATTATTATTATTATTGCTGCTGTAAATAAACTCACCAACACTTCTTATACTTTATCCACAGACAGTCAACAGAATGTGATTCCTTGATAGTTCTTTGATTTGCATTATCAAACTTCAGTAGACAGAAGAAGTGATGCTGTTATACAGTTCAAAGCTAGCTACAATTGATTTTTCAGCAAAAGTCATGTGATCTTCATCTAGACAGTTGACAAGAAAAATTCTTCAATGTCAATGAAATTTCTCTCTCTCTCTCTTGAAACCTGAGACATTTTAGTAGAATAAGGTCTCAGACATTGACATCATGTGGTAGAAATCACAAAACTGGAAAATAGCTTCTGCCAAGTATCAATGTTATTTTGTTAACTAATTCACAGTTAACTTGCTAGACAGACGGACAGTGGGAAGGAAGGAAGGGAAGACAGGAAGGAGAGAAAAAGATCGGTTCATTAGCATTTATATATATATATATATATATATATATATAATCTTAATTCATTTCAGAATTACTATTTATAACACACTATATTTGGGTATATGTACATGTTCACATATATGTGCGTGTGCATGTGTGCATGTGTGTGTGCTTGCGTGTACACACACATGCATGCACACACACACACATACACACATATATATATATGAGTGAGTGGACAAAAAATAGAAGGGCACTCAACAAATTTATTGGGAGTTATATGTACGGATCAAACAGTTTGATTCAAATTCGTTGGTACTCCAAGTTTCAAGTGTGATGCTAGTTTTCAGCCATTTTTGAATTTGAATGAAACAAGTTGATTGTTATTACCATAAGGTGGGCTATAATTAGCTGAGGAAGGTCACGTGGTGTTGAGGCTTGATGTTGGTATATTGGTATATCAGTGACAACAGTTAGTTGGAAAATCTTGCATGGTGAACAGAAAAGTGACCACATGGTGGACAGGAAATCAGTTGGGTTGTTGGAGAGGAAATAGGAAGGAGTGGTATGTGGAAGTATATTGTTGTATATGTGGTGGTGTGGATGTAGTCATATGGTTTTATGTGCATGTGCATTTGAACATGGGCATGCACAGACATACCCACACACACACATATATGAATGAACATATGCACATGCACACACACATACATGCACATACACACATGTACAGACACATGCATATTCATTTATATGTACATATGTATATATGCATGCATGTATGCATAGATACTAGTGTGCACATGCATGCACATAGACATGCATACATGCACATAACAAGTGTTGGGGACTGATAAGCATTGGGAATTGGTAAGCTTTTCAGCTCTCATAATGTCAAGGTGAGCTACACCTGCTTAGACAATATCGATGTAACATCACCTGCATCAACAGACGTAAAAATGCACCTGCAACACCCTCAATCCCAACCTGTGCCCTGGAGAAGGATCTGGCCTCTCAACAGTTGTAGCATTACTAGGCACTATTCGGGTATGATAGCTAATGACTTCAAGGGAAGATACTCCCAGCATATTCACTCATTCAGATCCAGGGATAGAGAGAACTCTACTTCCCTGTTTCTCTGGAGACTCTGTGACATCAAATGCACTATTGTCAACAGAGCACCACCATATTCACCCAGCGCTCCCATCTGCCAGCTCTGCCTGTGCAGAAAAATGCATGTCCTCCAACAAACTGCAGTATCCATCAACAAGAAATACGACTTATCTTATTGCTGTCACCAGAGGTATGCCCTTCTGGTAAATTTCAAGCCTCTGACTGCCAACAACCCGGATGTACTACCTTAGTACCAGTTGCTACTCTGCACTGCTGGCACCAAGCCCACTGTTACCAACCAATCCAAGTGATGTTGGGGTGGGTGGACAAACACAGGCATACAAGCATACACACACACACACACATATATATATTTATAAGCAACAAGGATATCCAAAGGTAGTGTAGTACAATTGTTTCATGCCCATCATATATATGTATATACATATATTTTGGTCGGTCTGAAGTTATAGTAGAAGACACTTGCCCAAGGTGCCACGCAGTGGGACTGAACGCGGAACCATGTGGTTCGTAAGCAAGCTACTTACCACACAGCCACTCCTATGCCTGTACTTTGACTATTTTCTAATCCTGGTTTGCTATTTCATTATAATAGTCCTAGAAATTTAGCATTGTCTGGGACCATGGTATTAATAACGGAGAGCCATTTTGATCTGTATAAGCTAGACCACCACCTGGGCTTTCCACAATCAGAACGGCTCTCCTGTGGCTCAATGTTAGAAAGCAATAATGTTCTGCCGAGATTTCCATGTAGCTATTGAAGTTATCTCCACAGTTTGTTGTGCAGGCACTTGCATCTTTTCTACTGAATTCACATGTGTGTATGTGTGCTGTTTGTTCATCTAATATGACTATAGTATTTCTCAGATAGTGACAAGTGTTTCCCGTAAGGCATACTGAGAATATATTATGAATCTCGTAAAGACAATTTTATTTCAGACTGTGTCAGAAAATAAATATAGTTCATGTGATACATTCTCTCGGAGGATATTAGAAATAAATATAATTCTCATAGAGTCACAAGATATCAGAAATAATTATGGTTCTTCTCATATAGTCACAATATTTAATCTTAGATAGTGTCAAAAAATATTTTATATAGTTGCAATATTTTATCACAGACAATTTCAGAAAGAACCCTACTTCTTTATATGTAATCATACTGTTTAATTTAAGTCAATGTTAGAAATTCTTATGCACAAAGCCAAGAGACCTTCAACAATATATATATGTAAATATCTTCTAGGTCTTGTTTGCTGAGAGCAAATTTTTAGACTATTATAATGAAATAGCAAACCAAGATTAGAAAATAGTCAAAGTACAGGCAAGGTTTAATCTCAAAAATATCTAATGTTCTCAAATAGTCATAAGATTAAATAGCAAACCAAGATTAGAAAATAGTGAAAGTACAGGTATAGGTTTAATCTCAAAAATATCTAATGTTCTCATATAGTTATAAGATTAAATAGCAAACCAAGATTAGAAAATAGTGAAAGTACAGGTATAGGTTTAATCTCAAAAATATCTAGTGTTCTCATATAGTCATAAGATTAAATAGCAAACCAAGATTAGAGAATAATCAAAGTACAGGCAAGGTTTAATCTCAAAAATATCTAGTGTTCTCATATAGTCACAATGTGTCACCATAGACAATCTCAGTAATAACTATGGTCCTTCCCATATAGTCATTGACAATGTAAGAAGTAACTTCAGTTCTTCTCATATATTCACAATATTTAATCTCATACAATGTCAGACATAACTATAGTTCTCATATAGTCACAATACTTAAAGACAATATCAGAAATAACTATGGTTCTTCTCATAAAGAAGCAATGTGTCCTCATAGACAATGTAATAGTTCTCTTGATACTATTTTATCATAACACGGAATTTTCCTTCAGACATTTGTTTTTGTTTTCATTTTTATTTCTCTTAGAATTTTTCTCTTGACTCTTGAAAAGAAAACAATTAAATCAAGGAACAATGTTTCAGTGTCTATGATAGCGTGTATGTTTGTGTGTCTGTTCATGTGTGTGGTTTATATGTGTTTATTTGTTGTCGTGTCTGTCTGTATTGTCTATGGTGTATTTCGTGTGTCTGCATACAGCTGTTTTTTTTTCTCTTTCAGGTTATGTTTGTTTATGTGATTGTATGTGTGTGTGTGTCTGTGTGTGTGTGTGTGATGGTGTATGTTTTGTGTATGTTTCAGTTTTTGTATGTGTGTGCAATTTAGTATTTTGCATGCTTGTATACATGCATGGATTTTTGTATGCTTGCATTTGTTTGGTTGAATGTCATCAAATACTTCAAATGAAAAATGAATGTGTATGTGTGTGTGAGTGTGTGTGTGTGTGTGTGTGTGTGTGTGTGTGTGTGTGTGTGTGTGTCTGTGTGAGCTTTGGCATGGTTTCTATGGCCGAATGCCTTTCCTAATGCCAGCCACTTTATGGTGTTCACTGGGTACTGTTTTTGCCCCATCAGTACTAATAAGGTTCAAGTAACTTTCAAGGCAGAAAAAGATTAGAGGAAAAGGAAAAAGGAAAAGCTCTCAATACTAAAGAGGGTGATATTAAAGAGGGGGAGGTGACTTTATACAAAGTGCTGAAAGACTAAAGAATGATAGAGAAACAAACATATGCATATATTGAGATATCGATATAGATATATGCATGCATGCATACGTACATACATACATACATACTTAGATTCATACATTACATGCAGTACTAAGGTATGTGTATATATCTTCTTGGCAGTCTCTCAGGCCTATAAAGACAATTCTACAATTCCTTGCTGAAGAATTTTCACAGATGATTTGTTTATTGGGCTCCCTCCCTCCATCGAATCGACATTGCCTATACAGGTTCATGATGTGTCACATGTCATCAGGTCATGATGTGTCACATCTCACAAAGTAGTCATGAAGCAATGTGAAATTAAGCGACTTGCTCAAAAGCAACGCAGTGCCTGGTTTGGGAATTGAAATCATGAACTTGCAATTGTGAGTGCAACACCCTAACCACTAAGTGATACATATACATCCTCCTCCTCATCCCCGCCCCTATCCTCCCCCGCATCCCCCGGGGGGAGGATGGGGGGGGGGAGTTTAAACCTCAGTAATATTTTTCTAAACTTTTTCTGGAATAAATGAACCACAAAGTCAAATTCAGCATGAAAAAGTACATCAATATATCAAATTTGAAAATCTTCACTTAATTTTAAAATTACTAAATCTGTGACAGCAACAGAAAAGATCTCTCTCTCTTTCTCCCTCCCTCCTTAACTCCCTCCCTTTCCCTCTCTCTTCCCCCCTCTTTCTCTATCTATCAGTCTCTTTCACTTTTTGCTTTTCTCATTGTAAACTTCCCCTCTCTATATATATTTACCACTCTCTCTCTTCCCCCCTCTCTCTCTGTATATTATATTCCTCATGCTGAGTATGTGTGTGTGTGTCAATGTATGTTTATGCATGTGTGTAAGGAGTTTCATTAGGGTGACTGTGATTGAAAGAAGGTATGTAATTTATTTTAATAACATATTTTTCTGTTAGTAGATATGTTTTTTTCTTACACACACACACACACACACACACACACACATACACACATACATGGACTCACTTGGTGTGGGGTGGCAGTTAAAAATTTAAATTAGAAAACTTTTCTTGCTGTTGTTTAAATCCCAGCGATAGACCACCCTTGGGCTAAACAAAACTGTTACTTCTTCATCATTGAATAGAATGCTGTATAGCAATTGTTATAATCCACGGTGCTCAGAGTTCAAACCCCACTGAAGTCTTTGCCTTTCATTGTTTCAGGTTGATTAAAAAAAATACCCATCCAAGGCTGTTGATTGGCAGAACTATTAGAGAGTAACTAAGGCGGTGAGCTGGTAGAATTGTTAGCACGCCAGGTGAAATGCTTAGTGGTATTTCGTCTGTCTTTATGTTCTGAGTTCAAATTCCGCCGAGGTTGACTTTGCCTTTCATCTTTTAGGGGTCGATAAATTAAGTACCAGTTACACACTGGGGTCGATGTAATTGACTTAATTCCTTTGTCTGTCCTTGTTTGTCCCCTCTATGTTTAGCCCCTTGTGAGTAATAAAGAAATAAGAATTATTAGAGAGTAAGATGAGATGCCTTGCAATATCTGTACTGGTTCTTGGTATCCTGATGGCAGTGCCTACCACAACACTACCAAGATGTATTAGTCCAAGTTGGCAGCCTTTCCCCTGGATTAATATTAGTGTCACAGAGAGGGGAGACTGAATCCATGGGCGGTTCTCAAGTCTTCCTCTTAATTCTCTTACTTAGGTTTGTTCATACATGAACAGATGCACAATCGACCATGAATAATGGAGGGACCTGTTGTTATATCATCCTTTTGTTCTTCTCAGTTCAAATCCTGGCACGGTAGACTGCTTTTTGTATTTCTGCCGGAGGAGGTTTAATAAAATAAGCACCAGTTAAGTGCTGGAGTCAATCTGATGAAATGTTCTCCCCCATTTACTACATAGACAAAAAAACAAACTATTAAACTATTATTCTGAGTATAGACATTTGAACTGAAGAGATCAAACGTGTTATAAACTTATATAATTTTAGATAGGTTTATAATATATCAGAGTTTGTGTTGTGTCTATATTAGTTAATTAGTTGTTTATATTATATTTGTGATGTTAATGTTTTTATTAAAAAATAAACCTTTTATTATAATATGATTATTACTAAAAGCTCTACCAAAGTTCAATAGATTGATTTTCTGTAGAATTATTTGGATAATTTAATAAACAGAAGTTGTGTCAATGTTAGAAAATAAGATTTAGAGATGACTAGAGTGGCAAATTGCCAGAATTAATAAAATTTCCAACAAAATACTGCTGTGTTATAATATTTTGGTCGCTATTTTCGAAGCCTGTTAGGTTAAGCACCTACACATGATGCTGAAATCTGCATCTGTTACAAAGGTTTGTATTTGTCTTGTTCTTTTCAACCAAATAATTTGAAGGTACCTGTCAAGCTAAGTTTACTATATGTTCCACACTACCACACATACACACACAAACGAAAATTTTGCAGGTTCATGTCAGTGATAGATATAAGTATTTACAATTTACATGGTTGATAGAAATATCTGAGGTTGTAGAGTTCTGCTATACATAAAAATATTTTAATGAAAGCCATCTAGCCAATTGGCAAAAACTCATACACCAACATACTGTAGTGGCTAAAATTTAGAGAATGATAATAAAAATTAGATATTTACATTTCTACTTCATTTTTCTGAACTGGATTTTTACTGTATATACTTATATACGCTAAAGTATGTTCATTATTTACAATAAATTTTGTAGGAAGTGATTAATAACTAAATAGTATATAATAGAGAAAATGTTTATTTGAAAAATACAAGATGGAAAAAATATGGCTTAAATTAAAAAAATAGAATCTGCCAACACTCCGACCAATGTAAACAAAGTTTACTTAACAGTGCAAAGAATCATATTGAACAGTAGTGAATTAAGAACAATGGAAAGCCTCAGTAAGTATGTAATCACACCGGAAAAAGAAAGAATGACAATTTTTGCTTTTATCAGAGACATTAATTGATCAAAAAATGTTGTTTCAAGAAAACTCAAGCTTTATGAAGAAACAATCTTGTTTGTGTCATTAGAAAAACGAAGGAGACCATGGAAAACAAGTGTTCTGCAAGACTGTGTTATTCAGAGGCTGTTGTTAAGAGACCATTTCGATACTACTGCAGTTATGTCTTGCCAAATTGTGATTATGGGATAAATGTGTCTCAGAAGGTTGTGGCTCATCATTTAAAAGAAGTCAGGCTTCATTCACAATCCCCTGCCATTAAACCTCTCATCAGTAATGAAGAACAAAAAAGTGAAGTTAGTCTTTGCGAAAGAGCACGTACTTTGGACTTACTACAACTGATTGCGTGTGATCTTCAGTGATGAAAGCAAGTTCAATTTGGTTGGCTCCATTGGTAGACAGAATATGAAAAATAGTAAAGGTGAAAGATTGCTCCCTAAATGCATGTAGAAATCAGTGAATTTTAGAGGTTGGGGGTTTAATGGTGTGGGGAATGGTTTCTGCAGTAGGTGTTGGGCCTTTGATCCAGATCCAAGGTAATGTGAATGCAGCCATATACAAAAGCAAAGTTCTGCAGCATGTTTTGTCAGCTTTCTCCAACTCATCAGCCAATCTTTATGCAGAATAATGTGCCACATCACTGCTAAAATAGTTAAGGAGGTGTTTGAAGCTGAAAACATCACTGTGATGTGTTGGCCAGCTCAGAACACTGACCTTAATCCCATTGAAAACTTATGGAAGATACTTGGTGATCAGATCAGAGAACACTAACCTGTGAATGTTATGATTTTGTAGGGAAAACTTCAAGAAGAATGGAATAAAATTATGTCAGAACAGTGTGAGAAATTGGTCCAGTTCTGTGGATGGAGATGTGCTGAAGTCATTAAAAATGAAATAATGTACACATATTAATATATTGATGTGGATTGTAAAAATTTCTAGCAAAATTTTGATTTCTTGAACTTTATGTCATATGTCCTCTAATTTTGTCCATCTTGTATTTTTCAAATAAATATTTTTCTATCATAAATTACTTAGTTATTAATCACTTCCTACAAAATTTATTGTAAATAATGAACTACTTTAAAATATATACAGTAAAAATTCCATTTGGGAAAATGAAGTAGAAATTTAAATACCTTTAATTTTTATTTTTGTTTTTTAATTTTAGCCACTATTGTATGCTACTAATGAGAGTATCTTTTATAGGCTTTTTTAACTGCTAGAAGCAACAATCAAATCTTCCTCAAATCACTCTCTGCCTTTCTAAAAAGGATCTATTGAATGATATAGTTCAAGATGTCCTGTGTCTAGAAAAAAATATATATGAGATAGTTACTGGCTGAACCCTTTTGATAATAGGCCTACCCAACCAGAGCTGAAATGAGGCTAAACGACAATGGTGAATGTTGTCTCACATGTTTGACATCTTTCATCCACAGTGATTCCATCACATTAGGCCTAGCATTTGTAGCAAGTTTAGATTTAGTTGTGTTCATAACCAGAGAAGGTGTGATATTAAAGTATTTCCTATATATATGTAGCAATTGTCTACTTTCCTTATGCTGCTGAAGGGAACTTGGATTTTACGACTGTATTACAGGATGTTGTGAAAGTGTGTGGCTTAGTGGTGAGTGGTATTTGTCTCACAATCATAAGGTTGTGAGTCTGATTCTTGGTAGCACATTGTGTCCTTGAGCAAGGCATTTTATTTCACATTGCACCAGTTCACTCAGCTGGCAAAAATGAGTTGTACTTGTATTTCAAAGGGCCAGTCTTGTCACATTTTGTGTGTCATCTTGAATCTCCCTGAGAACTACCTGTGTTTGTGGGGTGCTCAGCCACTTGCATGTTAATTTCATGTTTTGTTGATTGAATCAGTGAAGGCACATGGCTCAGTGGTTAGAGCGTCGAAGTCACGATCATGAGGTTGTGAGTTCGATTCCTGGACCGGGCTGTGTGTTGTGTTCTTGAGCAAGACACTTTATTTCATGTTGCTCCAGTTAACTCATCTATAGAAATGAGTTGCGACATCACTGGTGTCAAGATGTATCAGCCTTTGCCTTTCCCTTGGATAACATCAGTGGTGTGGAAAGAGGAGGCTGGTATGCATGGGCAACTTGCTGGCCTTCCATAAACAACCTTGCCTGGACTTGTGCCTTGGAAGGTAACTTTCTAGGTGCAATCTCATGGTCATTCATGACCGAAGGGGGACTCCTCCTAACTGAATCAACTGGGACCCTTGTCATAACCAACAGAATGCCAGTTTTCTTATTTTATTATAGGATATTCTCAGGTTATTTGTTCATAGTAGTTTTAAATATCTGTAGTGAGGTGTTTCTGTTGCATAGAGAGGGCTAAAGTAGCTAGCTGGCAAAATTGTTACCATGCCAGACAAAATGCTTTAAGTTCTGATTTCAAATGTGACCAAGGTTGAACTTATCCTTCACCCTTTTGGGCTTAATAAGATAAATTTCAGTCAAGCACTAGTATTGATGTAATTAACTAGTCCCTTTCTTGCCCCAAATTTCAGGCCTTCTGCCTATAGTATCAAGGATTATTATTAGTTTTATTAATGAACTGAGAGGGAAATTTCAATGTCTTGGAGATAAAAGAGTAATCTGGGCCTTTTGAATTATTTCTAAGTGGATTTCTTAACTATTGGGGGTTCTATTTATTTTTCTGAATTTAATTTTTATATATTTTGTTATATTCTTATTGTTGTTATTTTTCTTTTGAACGATGTAAATGCCACTTTTTTGTGTGTTGTATTTTGTTCTTTGATATTGCACTCAATGTCGTGGGCCCTTATGGCCTATCAACAAAATCATCATCATCATTATTATTATTATTATTATTATTATTATTATTATTATTGTTATAAATATTATTATTACCCTCTCATGCAAAAAACGTTTTATTTATGTTCCCATTAAGAGATTATATTTTGTAATGTTTAAAAAAAATTGGATTAATACTTATGTGTTGCATTATGTAGAATTTCCATAGAACGATGTGAGGAATTTGTTTTCATCCATTCATATATTTAGTTTCACTACCACATTTACAGAAAAAAAAAAGACGTTTTGAATATATTTTTACTGTTATCCAGTTTTCAGCAAAAAATGCCCAGAAAGGAAAAAAAAAAAAAGAACGTTCTGTTTTTGTTTTGCATTGATAAACACAGAGAGGGAAAAAACAAAATGAACAGAAACTTTTTTGAAGAAAACACTAACAGTAAAAAAGCAGGGAAAATATTTGCATTTTTAATATGAATTTAAGTGATATTAATGACTCAACTAATACCCACATCAACAATAGCAACAACAGCCTTCACATACACACGAAAACAGATGATGGTATTTTGAATTCAGATCAGATGTGGTCGTTCATAAATATTCTCCAGAATAAAAAAAGCAGAAACAAAAAAACGCTTGGTGTGAAGTTTTTTGAAGAAATTACTGCAAAATGGAATTTATATGTGAATAAAGTGGGGACTTCTCTGCCTAACCAACGAAGAATGAAGGAAGGTGAAAAAAGAAAAATTAATTCTACTTTGACAAAACTGCAGGGGTTTTCCTTGATACCTCTGAGGAGCATTTGGAGATTAATGAGACACAATAAAAGAAATTTCTTTCATTAGCTCTTTGGGCGATATCCAACTCAACTATTCTGCTTGTTTTATGTTCAAACAAGCCAGATCTGGCCTCTCACACCTACCCTATAATGTCATTGTAAATCACATCATCAAAATCTAGAAGCTATGAGATAATACGTAATTAATTTAAAACAATGTCAATAAATAAGCATAACATTTGACAGAGGGAAGCTACATGGCTCAGTGGTTAGAGCATCGGGTTTACAAATGTGAGGTTGTGATTTCAATTCCCAGACCAGGCTGCGGGTTGTGTTCTTGAGCAAGTTGCTTT
Organism: Octopus sinensis; assembly: GCF_006345805.1. Taxonomy (NCBI): domain Eukaryota; kingdom Metazoa; phylum Mollusca; class Cephalopoda; order Octopoda; family Octopodidae; genus Octopus; species Octopus sinensis. Next base: position 170,549,486 of record NC_042997.1, read on the forward strand.
ATTTTACATTGCTCCATTTCACTCAGCTGTAGAAATGAGTTGCAACATCACTGGTGCTAAGCTATATTGGTATTTTCCTTTCTCTTAGACAATGTCAGTGATATGGAAAGGGAGGACTGGTATGCATGAGCCACTACTGGTCTTCCACAAACGACCCAGACTTGTGCTTCAGGGAGGAACTTTCTAGATGCTACCCCACAATCATTCATGACCAAAGGGGGTCTTTACCCTTTGCATTTGACAGAGTTATCTGGTTGCCAAAGGGTTAAGGAGAGGTTGGGGATAGGATATAATCTGTGTCATATTTGGAAGCTGAAAAGAAGGTAAAAGCTCAAACCTAGATAGTAAGAGTCATGCCTGTTCTTAAACTGACCCCACAATATACAGAATGGAAAAACATGAGGGCCACCATTAATGACAAAAGAGATGATGTTGGCCCTTGGCTCATGATCACATTTGTGGAATAATATGGACAGTTGGTTGGTATTGATGTAACTATCCATGATACGTCATCAGGTGGGTTCATATGCATCATAGACTCCAGATTATTTTTAATGTTATTACTATTACTATTTCATTATCGTCATTATTATCATTGCTATTGTTATTTCATCATCATCATAGTCATCGTCAGTGTTACCACCACCACCACCACCATCATTATTAAAGAGGTGTGCTGGCAGAATTTTTAGCACATCAGACAAAACATTTGGTGGTATTTCTTCTGCTTCTTTTGCATTCTGAGTTCAAATCCTGCATAAGTAACTTTGCCTTTCATCCTTTTGGGGGGCAATAAAACAAAGTACCAATCAAGTACTGGAGTCAATGTAATCAATTTGCCCTTCCTCTCAAAAATTGCTGGCCTTGTGCCAAAAATATGAAATATGAAACCTTTATTATTATTATGATTATGATTATTATTATGATTATGATTATTATTATTATTATTGAGTGAGAGAGCAGTGCATGCCATCAAAGTGACACTGGGGTAAAATATACGAAGCCCAGTATATCCATTATGACTACCTGTCTGATAAGAGTACACTAGGCACATGCATCACAACCATATGTGTGTGACATGGTGATCTTATATCAAGATAAACAGTACATGACCTTGCAGGTGGGGCCCAGTTAGAATTTTCTTCTGGTCGAGTAACCCATCCTGCTCAAAAGGACCCTGAATAAGGATTGTTTAAGGATGTTGAACGAAACAGAAGTGAATTATTCAAACCCCAAAGAATCCCTCTCAACACATGGCTATGATGCTCCCACTACTTCTGCTTGTGATCAGAGATGCACATATCATCAGCCACTAAGGGGCATGCTCAACTGGTTAAGGTCAAACAACTGACAAGTAGATCTGTGGTATTGAGCAGAATATTTGCTGTAGCCTATCTTTTATACCAAGACAAACCAATGTACATGATAAGACTTGCAATCAGTTAAGATCAGAAGCCATGAGAGCCACTGCCTGGTACTGCATCAGGGCATTTATTATTATTATTATCATCATCATCATTATTATTATTGTCAAGAATTTTGCCGAGGTCCACTTTGCCTTTCATCCTTTCGGAGTCAATAAAATAAATACCAGTTGAACACTGGGGTCGATGTAATTGACTCATCCCCTCCCACAAAATGGCTGTCTTTGTGGCAAAATTTGAAACAATTATTATTGTCATGGCAGTGAGCTAGCAAATCATTAGCATATTCAATAAAATGCATTGCAGCATGTCATCTGTCTTTACATTGTGAGTTCAAATTCTGCTAATGTCAGCTTTGCCTTTCATCCAATCAGGGTTGATGAAATATGTACCAGTGGAGCATTGGACTGAATATAATCAACTATCTCCCTCTCCCTCCCTTCGGTAGGTTGTAATTTCAAGGAAATTTGGTTGTTATTTCTAGCTGTCAAGCAACTGCATAAAGACTTCCTCGTTTCATTAACTCCTAGCAAGATTCTCTTCTACTTCAAGAGTCTGCAGCTGAGATCCTCCTCCTCCTCCTCCTCCTCCTCATCATCATCATCATCATCATCACCACCATCACCACCATCACCACTATCACCCCCACCCATCATCAATTTATGCTTACTTTTCCATGATTGCATGGGTCAGACAGATTTTTATTGCGGCAGATTTTCTAAATCTGGATGCACTTCACAAAGCTTGTGTCATGCATGAATTATTGTCCCCCATTAGCTTTGGTTGATTCTCAATTTCCAATAACACACACCTGGTTGGACAGTTTCCTTCCTCTGTTGAGGTGTGAAATTCTTCAAAATATAACATCAAACATGGCCTGGTGTTCAGCACCACAGCAGTGGTCAGCAAAACCTATGCTGCATTTGAGTAATAATAGTAGAGATAAATAAAATGTGTCCATAAATTTCCTCTTTAGTTTTGTACTCATGCTGTGAAATATTTTGAATGCACATGAGAAGCAAGGTGTACATGCCATCAAAGCAATTATGAAGCATCTTCTTTATAATTCAGGATTTGATTATTTCTCTTTTATATCTTACTTGCTTCAATCATTAGACTGTGGCCATGCTGGGGTACTTCCTTGAATTTTTAGCCAAACGAATCAATCCTAGTAGTTATTTTTTTAAAGTTATGGGAATGCAAACGCACCAACACCGGTTGTTAAATGGTAGGGGGTGGGGGGCAAATACAAACAGAAAGATATACACACATAGATATACATCCACACAGGCATACATGTATATGTATGCATAGTTGAAATTTATAGAAAAACAAAAGACGAAGACAGGTGTATGAACAACAAGCAGGTGTATTAGTTTGATGCTATCTCAATTACTACCTGAACTTTCTGCACCTCTCCTCATCTACGTATCAGCACTCCACCCGGATTACCCCTGGATATACATATGGATTTCACCGGACTCTTCCGTTGATGAAAATCGCTCCAATATACGATGACATTTGAACTTTCTGAACTTTTTTGAACTTACTGTTTTTCTTACTTCGTATGTTGTTACTTTGCCTTTCTAAATCCACAAGTGTTTTTTTATCCTCTCTCTGTTTATTTTCTCTTATTCCTTTCTGTTGAAGAGCATAGGCTTGGAACATAAAAGACTTTATCATTTTTCTGAGTGTCAAACTAATACATCTGCTTGTTTTTCATGCACCTGTCTTTGTCTTTTGTTTTTCTGTAAATTTCAACTATATATAAATAAATATATATATAAATATTTATATATATATATATATTATATATATATATATATATATATATATATATATAAAAACAGGCTTTTGTCAGTTTCCATCTATCAAATCCACTCACAAGGCTTTGGTCAGCCCGAGGCTATAGTAGAAGACCCTTGCCTAAGGTGCCACATAGCACAGTGGGACTGAACCCGGAACCATGTGGTTGAGAAGTAACATTCCCTGAAAAAAACAATGCCATTTCTGTTGAATTTGAAATTCTGTATGATCTCTTTAACTCTTTTACTTGTTGTGATCATTAGATTGTGGCCATGCTGGAGTACCACCTTCAAATTTTATTTGAATTAATTGACCCCAGGACTTTTTTTTTAAGCCTGGTACTTATTCAATTGGTCTCTTTTAGCTGAACTGCTATATTATGGGGATGTAAACACACCAATACTAGTTGTGTTGTCAAACAGCAGTAGGGACAAATGCAAACACACACACACACACACACTACCAAATTTACTCAAGAGGCTTTGGTCAATCCAAGGCTATAGTAGAAAACACTTGCCCAAGGTGACACACAGTGGAAATGAACCCAGGACCATGTGGTTGGGAAGCAAACTTTTTACAACATAGCCACGGGAACAACTTGTTAACATCCCTTGGGAATGACCCTATTTCTCAATGTAGAAAAGACTGAATACATAACCCTCATTGGGAATGAAAGCTACCAAAGAATTTGTTCAAACAGTGACAAACACCTCAAGAGGGACAATGATTTCAAGTACCTTGGGTACTCTGTTGCTGACTGTAAAGATAAGTCTTTCTGACATGCCAGGAAGAAACCTGGAGAGTCTGTAATATCTGTAGTAAGCTAGGAACGTAAGTCATTCTTAACACTATTGTGGAAATCTTGAACATTTCACATGAGTGTTTTTTGCATTCATAAATCAAGCAATAACTTATGCTTACTAAAAAAATGCATTATTCGTGATTTTGTTGTGGTTGTCCCTGTCGTAGGAGTTTTAGTACTGTTATAATATTTTTCTCATATGTTTAACATTTTAGTTGGTATTTTAAATGTCAAATGGAAAACAAACAAAAATAATTATTTGTAAATAAAATGAAAATAAAACACTGTAGCATATTCTGTAACATTCATATTACTCTAATATCATGTAAGGAAATGATATCTTTTCAGAACCATAAAAGAATATTTTCAGTATATGAATCTGAAATACATACATACATATACATACATACATACATACATACATACATACATACATACATACATACATACATACATATACATGCATACATACATGCATGCATACATACATATTTATATATATTATATAATATGTATATTATGTAAATACATGTATTATAGATACACTCACACACATATGGATTGTGTGTGTACGCATGTGCCTAGGACGGCTGCTTAGAATATGGAAAGGCTTCCTGAATTGTGCAGGGTCTGCTCTGACACCACAAGGGTAGCAGTGACTCAAGGATTGAAGCTTTTAACCAAACTACTATACCTTCATTTATATATATATATATATGTGTGTGTGTGTGTATATATATATGTATATGTATATATATATATATGTATATACATATATATACATATATATATGTATATATATATATGTGTGTGTGTATATATTATATATATATATATATATATAATATATACACACACACAGACAGATATACATACATACATACATACATACGTGTGTGTGTGTATGTGAATGCATGTATGTGTGTGTGTGTGCATATGTGAATGTATGTATTGGTATGTATGGGTACGTATGTATCATTTTTGGGTATTGCAGGTACAGGTAGCTACGTGCATGTTTGTGTAGGTGGGTGCATTAATAAATCATAGAACTCAAAAATCCAAAATCCTAAATACCATGGAAGATTGGAATAAGGAGACTCTTGATAGTTATTTATGATATTTCTATCAGCTATTTCCTCCTCCACTGCTATTATTAAATTGAACACCAACAGAAGCAACAACAACAACAACAACAACAACAAAAACAACAACAGCAGCAGCAGTAGCAATAACAACAACAACAACCACCAGAACAACAACAGAAGTAGCATGTTATTATGTATTGCTGAAACAAATTCAGACATAAGGAGACAGTGGCATCTGATGAAAACTGGAATTGCATGAGATGGTGATGATAAAGATGATGATGATGATGATGATGATGATGATGATGACGATGATGATGATGATGATGATGATAATGATGATGATGATGATGATGATGATGATGATGATGATGTTGCTTGTATGATAGTTTCTAGCTGTCACTAGAACTTATCAAGATTTTTTTTTGTTTTGTTTTATTATCTCTTATGTAACATTAAATATAAATTGGCTGTGTTTGTATCTCTCAGAGAAAAGTGAGTTTTGCTGTAGAGATAACACGAGTGTTAAGAAGCATTTCATTGGGAAAGAAAAAAAAAAGAAGAAGAAGAAATCTTGGATGATGTTTATTTCGAGAAAATGGCAGAAATAGGAGACCACTGTCTGTAGCAGATTATGTCTTGAACAGAATAAAATTCTTTAAATTGATGATGTCTTGCAGGAACAAAATCCTGAGATTGTTTTAAGAAATTGTAAAGTCCATTTGTAGTAATAAATATTTCTTCAACTCTGGTACATGTATATTTGTCATCATTCTTAATAAGGCAGGGTTTTTGTAGTCATGTTAATTTTGTCAACGAGTAGAAGTAAGCTGCAAATGAGCTTAAATGTTCAACTCTATTTAATCTCATTGGTATTGTAATCATTTTATACATTATACATTTTATAGATATTACATATATACATATACACATCTGCATTTCTACACATACATACATACATTCATATATATATATATATATATATATATATATATATATATATATATATATATATAGGGAGAGTTTACGAAAAAAACAATAGACGAAGACAGGTGGTGTACAAAACAAACAGATGTATTAGTATAACGCCGCTCAGGAATAGAAAAAATATTTTATGTTTCGAGCTTACGCTCTTCTACAGAAAGGGACACAGAAAAAACAAGGAGAGAAACAAGGAGAGAAAAAAATGTGTGTAGATATATATATAAATAAAAAATAGAAAATAAAAATTTATAAATACAAATTAATAATTTTAATTTTAAATTTAAATAATTTAAATTTTTAAATTTTATATTTTATTTATATTTTGTATATTATATTAATTATTTTTATTTTTATGTTTTGGTTTATGTTTTGCACTGTTTGATTTGCCTAATTGTGGTTTTATCTCTAATTTAATTTATATATATATATATATATATATATATATATATTTATCTATACTAGCAGAAACCCAGCCTTGCTCGGGATTAAAATGACATAGATTTTTATTGTTTTACTTGTTTCAGTCATGTGACTGTGGCCATGCTGGAGCACCGCTGTTGGTCGAAGAAATCAACCACAGGATTTATTCTTTGTAAGCCGAGTACTCTTTCTGTCAGTGTCTTTTACCAAACTGCTAAGTTACGGGAATGTAAACACAGCAACATCAGTTGTCAAGCAATGGTGGGGGTACAAACACAAGACATGCACACACATACACATATATACGACACAAATATAAAGACAAAGTAATTTAACGAAAATTAATTTGAAAATACATAGTTTAAAACCAAAATTAAAAATTCTGCAAGAACTTTCTTGACAACCTAATATTTACTTGTTTAAGCATTGTATTGGATAAATTGAGAAAATAACTAAAATAGTTCAAATACTAAGAAATAAGCATACTGAAAATGAATGGGTTATTTTCCTTGGTGGTTATTTCCAGGAGGGAATGGGTTATTTCCCTTGGAAGCTTAAAAATTTTACTCCCACCATTCACTCACGCCCAAATGTTATTTTGCCTGTCGTTTACCCAAACATTTTTTCGAAATCAATTTATACTTACAACTTCCCCAGACACATAAGCAATGTGTGTGTGAAGTTTAAGAAAAATCAGTCAAGTCGTTTTGGTGCAGAATGAGGACATACCAATATGCACAGACGCACACACACACACACACAACACACACACACACACAAACATTTTCAGTTTTAATATGTAAGATATATATATATATATATATTATATATATATATATATAATATATATATATTATATTAAATTAGAGATAAAACCACTATTAGGCAAATCAAACAGTGAAAATCATAAGCCAATACATAGAAATAAAATTAATTAAAAAAATATAAAATATAAAAAATATAAAATTCCAAATTAAAATATTTAAATTAAAGTAAAAATAAAAAAATTATTTAAATAATTTAAACTTATAAATTTTAAATATATATATATATATATATTATTATTATTATTATTTTATTTATTTATTTATTTACTTTTTTAAAATTTAAGTTATATAACTATTAAAAAGTATTAAAGTTTAATATAAGGTAAAGAGTATGTATGAAATATACATGTATGTGTGTATGTATGTATGTATGTACTTATGTATGTATGTGCATATATATATATATTTACATACATACATACATACATACATGCGTACATACATACATATATATATATATTATATATATATATATATATATATATATATATATATATGTATATATATATGTATACATATATATGTATGTATATATATATATATATATGTGTGTGTGTGTGTGTGTGTGTGTGTGTGTGTGTGTGGAGGCGCAATGGCCTAGTGGTTAGGGCAGCAGACTCACGGTCGCAGGATCGCGGTTTCGATTCCCAAACCGGGCGTTGTGAGTGTTTATTGAGCAAAAACACCTAAAAGCTCCACGAGGCTCCAGCAGGGGGTGGTGATCCCTGCTGTACTCTTTCACCACTCTTTCTTCTGTTGGCCTGCTCGTCATTTGAAGGCTAAAACAATGCGAACGCATTGTGACCAGCGATGTGTAACAACATCTGGTGGTCTGGTCGGTCACGTGATCACATGATATATATATATATATATATATATATATATATATATATATATATATATGACTGCATGTATGTATATATGCTTAATGCTAGAAGCTATCAGAAACTTCATCATTCTAATACAATTCCAGTTTCCAGTGAATTTCTATTATTTCCCTTTGGTTTAATCCATTTTTTTTCTGTAATGTGTATAATAGCATTCTTGTTTTCAGAAACCCAAACTAAATACTGCAAATTGTTTTGTTCCTTGTTCTACCATTTCTGTCAATCCAATTCCATTATCGTAATAAAAATAATCGTCCATTTAGTCATTTTCAATTCTCTGCTGGTTGAAACCTCAGTGAGCCATTGCTAGCTTATCTATCTATGTAGGTTGTAAGCCTACCTGTTCACACTAGCTAATTGCAGGCTGGAATAAATGCTCCAGCAGTCAGGAAAATATATCTGGAGATTGACTCTCAGATGGAATTAAAACTTAACCCTCTCGTTACTGTATTTATTTTGAGATGCTCTGTTTCTTTTAATTATTTCAAATATAACAAAGAATTTAGTAAAATAACTTAGTTATCATTAAGCAGGTGTTAGGAACATAAATTGTGACTAAGGTTTGGTGGAAGATTTTAATTCAGAACTTATGAAAACAAGACATTTGTACTACAGAGCCAGAGCCAGTTTCAGCCGGGTTGGTAACAAAAGGGTTAAAATACAAAAGTTACTGGTAAAGACATGTGACACTAGTGCCTGTTCTGGAACTGTCAGTCTATATATCACTGGTGGAGAGGTAAATCATTGCTGCTTCTGCGGTCAAGTGTCCATCATTGACAAGACTAAACAAAGTTGAAATCATGTGATCTGGTGTTTTTGGAAGTAGTGCTGCTCTGGGTCAAGAGGATGACTGCTGGAAGACCCTGTGTTTGGCAACAGGACTCTGCACCATGCCACACAAGCAGGAGAACCCAGTCATGGCTGTCACACAATTTCTGCGACCACATCACCTCTAACATCTGGCCACCTAACTTCCCAGACTTCAACCCTCTTAATCATTATGTGCAGGTTGCAGTTAAGCGAGAGACCAACAAAACTCCTTGTAACACCAAAGATGAACTGAAGGCAAGGATTATGTCAGCATTCACCAACATAAACAAGGAGACTGTTCAGAAGAGTTGCAGGAGATTCCAAAGTCTTCGTTGTTGAAGCCAATAGTTATTTCATTGAATAAATTTACTCTTTAGTATTTCAAGATATTTTTGTAATTTTGGTAAATATATGTTAAAATGAGATGTCAGTGTCATTTTCATTTTTGCATAATTTAGATGACAATATATTCACCGCACCCTGTATATACATTATATACCATTCAATATTCACAAAAACAGACAAAAACCAGTCTTGGATGAATGCCTGCTGTCTCTCTCTCTCTCTCTCTCTCTCTCTCTCTCTCTCAGTTCTCCCCTCTGTGTTGTTATATCTCTTTCTCTCTATATTTTAGTTCTACTTTTGTGTCTCAGTTACTATGCCTCTTTCTCTCTGTACTTTAGTTCCACTCCCTCTCTCCACCAATCATTACCTCTCTGAACTGGCTCTCTACTTCTGACTATGTTTCTTGCTCTCTCTCTCATTCTGTTTGTCTGTCTGCCAACTATCATCTATATATAAGAAATACATGCACTAACTAATCGCTATATAAAAAATAAAATCCAATGTCACTGTTGAATATACTATCTTTAAGAGAGTGCGTTCGTGCTAATATAGACATAAATACACATACACTTACACACACACTCCAATGATTAAAAACAAGGATTTGTCTATAAAATAGTTTTTATGGCTTTTAATTGGAGAATACTTTACATGGAACCTCACACACTTGCCAAAATGTTCAGTAGGGGAAGTTACCATCTGATTTTAGTAGTATAGTTTTTAGTGCTTCTACAACAGTATGAAACAGCAGAATTGCAGTCTATATTTTCAAAGACACTCAATGTCTACATGAAAACAATTCTGAGCAGGATATAAAAATGAGAAAAGCTTTCAATTTAGAGTTGTAAAAGATATTTTTTTTTCATCATGTTTTCAATCACTCATGACTCTGCATATTGATATTTCTTAAATTCTAAACTTAATTTCTTTTATAATTTTTGATGCATAAAAATAAATAAATAAATAAAAATAAATGAAATACTGTGTGTTTTTATTGCTAGGAAAATGTGAAATCTCTGTGAACAAATAGCACAACAAATTGAGTCATATTTACAGAGTTGTAATGTGAACCTGGAAGGCAGTGAGTTAGCAAAATCGTTTGCAAGTTGGACAGAAATGCTTCGTGATATTTCTTCTGAATGCCAAGCCGTACATTCTGAGTTCAAATTCTGCCAAGGTTGACCTTGCTTTCATCCCTTTCGGGGTTGATAAAATAAGTACCTGTTGACTGGGGTCGATGTAATTGACTTACTCCTTTACCCAAATTTCTGGCTTTGTACCAAAATTTGAGGTCAATATTTCTTCTGACTGTTTACATTCTGAGTTCAAATCCTTGTGAGGTCAACTTTGCCTGTTATCCCTCCAGAGTTATAAAATAAAGTACCAGTCAAGTACTGGGGTTGATGTAGTTGCTTCTTTCCTCAAACTTGTTGGTCTTAAACCCTGCAACAGACCATTGTCCTAGTCAGAGAAATGTTGTTATCTCATTTACTTACATATCATGGAAACTGGCTATGAGACTTATGAGCCTTTGGCTTAAGAAAAAATGGTATGAACCTGATAGTTGAAATAAAATTTTTAAAAGAGCTTGCAGCTAAAAGACAAAGTAAATCAGGTGGATCAGCCAAGAACAAAATGCAATCATTGTAAGTTACTTATGATTATAATCCCAGCTAAAATCCTGGCATGCTTAACTTTGCCTTTTTGATCCTTTCATGGTAGATAAGATAATGTAGCAACCAATACTGGAGTTAGTATAATTAACTAACCCCTTCTCCAAATTTGAAGCCTTGTTAGAAATTTGTAGCTTATGTTAGAGAAAACCTTGTTAGACAATATTGTCTAACAACTGAATAATAATAATAATAATAATAATAATAATAATATAATAATAATAATAATAATAATAATAATAATAATAATAATAATAATAATAATAATATAGATAGGAAAACAAGAAAAATAATGACAGGATCTAGGATGCATCACCCAAAATCTGACATAGAAAGACTATATATACAACGTATAGAAGGTGGTAGAGGCCTTATACAGCTGGAAAACTACTATAAAATAACCACCATAGGACTGCAAAAATATCTACTTCAGAAGGAAGGAAAACTGATCCAGATAGCGGCAAAACACGAGCAAAACAAAAAACTGTTCTCAGTATTTAAGGAAGCTGACAAATACAAACAAGAAATCATACCACCTAATAAACATGAAGAAGAAGAAGATGAAGAAACAACAAAAGCTATAAAACAAATGAAATCCAAACTAAAAAAAGAACAGCAACGAACCATGATAAAACGATGGCAAGAAAAGCCCCTTCATGGTAAATACTGGACTAAACTAAACGCAAAAGAAATAGACAAAGAAAAATCCCAGCAATGGTTGAGAAGCTCAGGACTCAAAGCAGAAACAGAGGGATTTTTAATTGCAGCACAAGACCAAAGCCTCCCCACCAGAAATTACCAAAAACATGTAATGAAAAGAAATATTACAAGTAACTGCAGAATATGTGGAGATGGACAAGAAACAATAAATCATATTATCTCTAGCTGCCCAGTCTTGGCTAAGAAGGAATATATTCACAGACATGACAGAGTTGGAACCTACGTACATTGGAAGCTATGCCAACATTATGGAATAACAACAGAAAAAAGATGGTATAGGCACACACCAGAAAAGGTCACAGAAAACGAGAAAGCAACCATACTCTGGGATATGCCGATACACACAGATAGAGAAATTAAGGCCAACAGACCAGATATAGTTGTCAGAGATCATGAAGAAAAAAAATGCTTTCTAATTGATGTATCAATACCGGCTGATGACAACGTGTCTCTAAAAGAAATGGAGAAACTCTCAAAATACAAAGACCTAGAAATAGAGGTAACTAGAATGTGGAATCTGAAAACAGAAACAATTCCTATCATAGTAGGTGCATTAGGCATGATAAAAAAATATTCAGACAAATACATAACAAAAACACCAGGACTTACAAACACATATAACATACAGAAAATTGCACTACTAGGCACTGCACACATCCTACGCAGAACACTTTCCATACAATAACCATCAGAGCATCACAACAAATCACAGCACATACCCAAGGCACACAGAGCTGTGCTCGGTAGTGAAGTGAAAGCACGCTATAAAAATAAAACTACTGAATAATAATAATGATAATAATAATAACAAATGCCCTGATGCAGTACCAGGCAGTGGCTCTCGTGGCTTCTGATCTTAATACAAGGCCAGAAATTTTGTGGGTGTGGGTAAGTTGATTACATCGATCCCAGGTATACCCTCAGTATTTATTTTATTGACCCCAAAAGGATGAAAGTCAAAGTCAGCCTCAGAAGTATTTGAACTCAGAATGTAAAGGCGGACGAAATGCCACTAAGAATTATGCCCAGTGTGCTAATGATAATAATAATAATAATAATAATAATAATAATAATAATAATAATAATAATAATAAATGCCCTGATGCAGTACCAGGCAGTGGCTCTCATGGCTTCTGATCTTAACTGATTGGAAGTTAAGTCATGTACATTGTTTTGTCTTGGTATAAAAGATGGGCTACAGCAAATATTCTGCTCAATACCACAGATTTGCTTGTCAGTTGTTTGACCATAACCAGTTGAGCATGTCCCTTAGTGGCTGACGATATGTGCATCTCTGATCACGAGCAGAAGTAGTGGGGGAGCATCATGGCCATGTGTTGAGAGGGATTCTTTGGGGTTTGAATAATTCACCTCTGGAAATATGGGTGTTTTGTTCAACTTCCTTAAACAATCCTTATTCAGGGACCTTTTGAGCGGGATGGGTTACTCAACCAGAAGAAAATTCTAACTGGGCCCCACCTGCAAGGTCATGTGCTGTTTATCTTGATATGATATCACCATGTCGTGCACATATGTTTGTGATGCATGTGCCTAGTGTACCCTTATCAGATGGGTAGTCATGATGGGTATATTGGGCTTTGTATATTTTACCCCAGTGTCACTTTGATGGCATGCACTGCTCTCTCACTCAATAATAATAATAATAATAATAATAATAATAATAATAATAATAATAATAATAATAATAATAGTCCTTTGTACTAAAGGCACAAAGCTGGAAATTTGTGGGGAGGAGACTAGTCAATTACATCGATCCCAGTGTTTCACTGATACTTAATTTATTGACCCCCCAAAAGGATGGAAGACAAAGTCAACCTTGGTGGAATTTGAACTCAGAATGCCACTACACATTTCGTCCAGTGAGCTAACAATTCTGCCAGCTCACTGCTTTAATGATAATAATGATGATGATGATGATGATGATGATGATGATGATATTGATGATAATTTATGAAGATTGACATAACTTGTCATGAAATAAGCAATAAGAGCATGTTATGATTTGTAGTAAATAGAGATTGACTCTGTTTATTAGATTAAATATTTTGACAGTCTGTCTACCTCCAGTTCTAAATAAAGACAGACATACTTTTGAAATATTGTTCAATTCAATAAACAATTTATTACAAATTGTATCAGTCTCTTGTTGTTGTTGTTGTTGTGGTGGTGGTGTTGTTGTTGTTGTTCTTCTTCTTCTTCATCATCATCATTATCATCATCATCATCATCATCATCATCATCATCATAATAATAATAATAATAATAATAATAATCCTTTCTATTGTAGGCACAAGGCCTAAAATTTTTGGAGAGGGGACCAGTCGATTACATCAACCCTGGTGTTTCACTGGTACTTAATTTACTGACTCCGAAAGGATGAAAGGCAAAATCGACCTCAGTGGAATTTGAACTCAGAGTGTAGCATCAGGTGAAATACTGCTAAGTATTTTTTCCTGTATGCTAATGAGTCTGCCAGCTTGCCACCTCAATAATAATAATAATAATAATAATAATAATAATAATAATAATAATAATAATAATAATAATAATAATAATAATAATAATAATAATAATAATAATAATAATAATAATAATAATAATAAAAAGGGATGTCAGAAACATCTAGATAACATCCCAGGAAAACCATGTCTCAAAGAAATCCAAGAGATTGTGCTGACAAGTACTGCCTACATCCTAAGAAAAACCCTATTAATTTAACTGTTTGTGTTGTATTACATGAAGATATTTTGCTACTACCCCTGCCACTTCCCCTCCCCAGGCTTTCAGTCATACTGTAACATTTCTTATCCTTCATTTGCCCTTGGATACTGGGTGTGTCTCAATAAATGATTGTAACAAAAATGCAGATTAAAAGTAAGCCTAAAAACAGAAACAATTCCTATTATAGTAGGTGCATTAAGTATGACAGAAAAACGTTCAGACAAATACATAACAAAAGCCCCAGGACTTACAATTATATATAACATACAGAAAATAGCACTACTAGGCACCGCACACATTCTACGTCAAACACTTTCCATACAATAACCATCAGAGCATCACAACAAATTACAGCACATACCTAAGGCACACAGAGCTGCGCTCGGTAGTGAAGTGAAAGCATGCTATAAAAATAAAACTACTGAATAATAATAATAAGCACCACAACAAATCACGGCACATATCCAAGGCACACAGAGTTGAGCTCAGTAGTGCAATGAAATCATGTGATAAAAATAAGACTACTGAATAATAATAATAATAATAATAATAATAATAATGATAATAATAATAATAATAATAATAGTAATAATAATGATAATAATGATGATGATGACATCATGACAATGTGGCAAGAATGATCCATTGGCAGTTCTGTGGAAATCACAGTCTACAAAGAGCAAACTCCAGGAGGAGTCACTCAAAATGAGAATTGCAAAATCTTATGGGATTCAATGACCAATGTGATCAGCCGACCAGATTTTGGAAACCAGACATTGTTGTGGTGAATAAAAAAGAACATGTATGATAATTGACATAGCATGTCCCAGTGACAACAGGATCAATGTGAAAGAAGAAAAGATAAACAACTATGATCATTTGAAGTGTGAAATACAAAGGTTGTGGTCAAAGAGAGTAAACGCCATACCAGTTGTAATTGGTGCATTTGGACGTATCAGCACTCAACTACCAACATGGACGAAAAAGATTGGTGCAAGTGTGAAGACAGGAACACCTTCAAAAATCAGTATTGCTTGGAACTACAAGAATTCTTTGCAGGGTTCTTTGAAGCATGACCAATAAACAAGTGTCACCTTAGTCTGCTGGCTGTGGAAAGCTGACACTTTCCATCATACCCAACAAAATAAGCTGTGAGTTTTCATATAATAATAATAATAATAGCAATAACAATAAATTGAGCTTGGTAGGATTTGAACTCAGAATGTAAAGAGCTGGAAAAAATGTCACAAAGCAATTTTGCCTGCTGTTTTAATAATTCTGCTAATCAAGTATCCTAATAATAATAATAGTAGTAGTAGTAGTAGTAGTAGTAGTAGTAGTAGTAGTAGTAGTGTAGTAGTAGTAGTAGTAGTAGTAGTAGTAGTAGTAGTAGTAGTAGTAGCAACAGCAGCAGTAGTAGTAGTAGTAACAACAACAACAACAAAAAAACAATAATAATAACAATAACAATAATAATGTTTCTTTCAAACTTTGGCACAAAGTGAGCAATTTAGGGGTGTAGGTAAGTTGATTACACCAACCCCAGTACTCAGCTGGCACCTATTTTATTGACACCTGAAGAAAGAAAGGCAAAGTTGATCTTGGGGATAGATGCCTAAGACACTGGAAAGAAAACTTAACACTAATGGAAATGGAATTCAAACAAAACTAAATACTATAACACATTGAAACATTGCATTCTACTCTTTCAGTTACTTTCATCATTCTCAAACTATTGGGCAATTTTGATTTTATTTTTTGATAGAGACAAAGTCAAATGTTGTAGAATCTATAGTCCCCTCCAGTATAGTACTGACACTTATTGTTTTGAACCTAAGGAGGCCGAAAAGTAAAAAGCTGATTCTGGTAGAACTAGAACTTATGTTGGTGAGGAACAAAAACAAATGCTGCAAAGCATTTAGCCCAGAAATCTACCATTTCTGTCTTTGATGTCTTTGATAATTATTGGCTTATAACTTAATAGTATCATGTATAGAGAAGACTGATCTTGAAATATTAATAACATGACCTATACCATTTTATAAACATCTATGATCAACATAAAGTAAAGACAAAAATATAATAATATACATGTGATCATTGTTGCAATTCATTAGAAATGTTATAAATTATATCTACTGAGATTAGCAATTTTATCTGACTTAATTTGTTGGGGGATTGATCATGGTTGTTGAGTGCTGGATATTCCATACAGTCAACTGATAACATTGTTTTTCAATCTCACTGAATTTATGTTGGTCATTCCATTTTGGCTTATAGATAAATTTCTTTTCCTGTTCTAATGTCAGATATAAAATAGTGGAGATTGAAAATTATTTATGATATTAAAATGAGGTAAGGTTCTTTTTCTTGGCATTTTGTCTTGGGAAAGAAATTCAAACCAATTATTGACATGACATATTTCATCTAAGATTTTGAGATCCGGAGTATTGAATACAAATATTTGATGTTTAAATCGTTTAGCAATATTTCTTTCTTAACATATCCAAGTCAACCTTGTCAGTTTCCATAAATTTCATTGATATTTCTGAAAGGTTCAAGTTGTTTACCCCAAGTCAACTTTGATCTAGCACACACATGAACATAGGTACACCAGATGTGACCTTCGAGTCATTTTATCAGACATAGGTCTATAAGACTACATTATCGAATGTATTCTTTCTTAAAGATTTTAGGGTGATTTAGTTGCTATTTCTGATAGTTCTAATGTCCACATAGAGGCCTATTTCATTAACTTGTTTTACTTTAAGTTATTACATTATGTTAACTGTATAACACACTCTCCTCCTCCTCCTCCTAGAAGAGAGATTAATTCCTGTTCACAATGAAGGCAGGAGCCCAGGAGGTCCCTGTGCAGAGACAGTCCAAACACAGATAGATGTTAGTGAATGACCGGTAGAGCAGAAGTGGCACAAGATCGGGATGTCACTGCCAAGTCTGATGTCTCTGAGGTGCTCCATGAACTGGTCAGCCAAGCAGTATCCTGTTTGACTAATGTACAGGGATAGACAGAGAGAGTAGGAGATGCAGGTAAAGGAGTCGGTGACGTGATAGGGACAGTGATGGGTGCCTGTGAGGATGGTGGTGCTGGAGAGGTAGAGTAGAAGTGAAACGGGTGCGACAGTGTGGGTGGGAGCAGGGGAAAGAGTCAGGCTGGGAGGTGGGGGTAGAGAAGAAACTGTGGACCAGGAGGTGCGAGGTGGAGGGGTCAGACTGGAGTTGCTGGAAGGCTCGGAGAATGGTGCATTGGAGGGGTAGGGTGATGGGGTGGTAGGTGAAGGGAAACGGGAGACAGGTAAGGATGGGATGGGTGGAAGGAGAAAGAGCAGAGGCATGGTCCACAGATCATATCTGGGCAAGGGCACTGTGGATAATGGTGAGAGGATATCTATGTAAGATGAAGTGATGAGCTATGAGTTTAGACTGAGTCTCAAAGTCATGGTTATGACTGCAGAACCAATGTAGATGGAGGAATTGGGAGTAGGAGATGGAGAGCTTGGTGTGGGTAGGGGGAGGAGGAGGAGGCGTTAAGGCAGGAGTGTGAGTCAGTGTCTCTGAGACATCTGACTTGGCAATGACACCCCAGTCTTGTGTTATTTCTGCTTTATTGGTCATTCGCTACAACATATGTCTGTGTTTGGACTGTCTCTGCACAGGGTTCACCTGGACTCCCGCTTTGCTGTGAACAGGAATTAATCTTCTCTCTTCGTTCTTTTGCACCACATGGGCTCAACTCACTTCCTCTCTTCATCTGATACCAACCCCACACGGATTCACACATACCTCCCACATTCAACTCCCCCTTCATGGCTCAATGATTGGAGCGTTGAGCTTACGATCGTGAGGTTGTGAATTCGAATCCTGGACCAGGCTGCATGTTGTGTTCTTGAGCAAGACACTTTATTTTACGTTGCTCCAGTTCACTCAGCTGTAGGAATGAGTTGTGACGTCACAGGTGCCAAGCTGTATCAGCCGTTGCCTTTTCCTTAGATAACATTGGTGGTGTGGAGAGGGGAGGCCGGTATGCATGGGTGACTGCTGGTCTTCCATAAACAACCTTGCCTAGACTTGTACCTGGGAGGGTAACTTTCTAGGTGCAATCCCATGGTCTGTGTCGTGACCGAATTGTTAGCACGCCTGGTGAAATGCTTAGCGGTATTTCGTCTGTCGTTACATTCTGAGTTCAAATTCTGTTGAGGTTGACTTTGACTTTCATCCTCTCGGGGCCGATAAATAAAGTACCAGGTTCGCACTGGGTCGATTTAATCAACTTAATTCGTTTGTCTGTCCTTGTTTGTCCCCTCTATGTTTAACCCCTTGTGGGTAGTAAAGAAATATATATATATATATATATATATAAATATATACAGAGAGAGAGAGAGAGAGAGATAATTTGTATTTGTCTGGTAACTGACCAGTGGTCATAATACAGCCATAATACTTACCCCACTCAACTTCAGTAATGGAATGTGACAACTACTGCAATCATCTATAATCTCTGACACACACATCTCTCACAGACACACACAAACTGACTCAAATGGTATAAATACTCTTTTCTGTTGTCATCACAATGACAGCAGTTTTTCTTAACAATACATGAATGTTTGCATTTAGACATCACACAAATTTTTTGTTGTCGTGTTGTCTAGACATGGCCGATACTAGTGCTGTTTGACTGGTACCCATGCCGGTGGCACATAAAAGCACTGTTTGAGTGTTGGACCTCAAGCAGACAATGACAGGTGACCAAAACCTTTGGTGGTATACCATGCTTGTGCAGGATCTGTCAAGCCAAGTGATTCCATAGTCATGGCTGATGATGGTGTCAAGTCAATGGCATCTGTGCTGGTAGCACATAAAAAACACTCACTACATTCTTAGAGTGGTTGGCATTAGGAAGAGCATTCTGCTGTAGAAACCTTACCAAATAAGATTGGAACTTGGTGCAGACCCCTGGCTTACCAGTTTCCAGTTAAACTGTTCAACCCATGCTAGTATGTGAAGCGGGCGTTAAATGATGATGATGATGATGATGATGAACCAATCAACTATCTTATTACAGAATTATGTATTCATAAGATGAGTTATATAATGATGTCATCAGTTTTATGGACATTTTCTCCATTTCAGATGTTTCGTATAATTTCCAATAGTTTTTCAAGTGATATTCCTGAGTTACACCAAAGAATGAACTGGGAACTTTTATGTTACTAATTGGGTTTATTGTTCTAACCACTACCCCTTTTGTGTCTGAGTAAAGCAGCCAATTCAATGACTTACTTTATAAAAGATAGACACCAAACTTTCTGGGAAAAGTAACATGATATAATGGCATTCTTAAATTTGAAAGATTTATTTCCCAACAGCTCAAGGAGAAAACAACTGTAAGATAAACTATTAACATTTTGAAACTCTTGGGCTTCTGAATGGACTGGCAAATTTTCTGTAACCTTATCATTTTATCTCTCTATCCTAAGGATGTATGAGACTTTTATTGACAATTTTTGCCAAATGTGTTATTTAAATTGTGATACCCTTGACTATTGCTTAGAAAACTCTACATCAGTTGTTTCCAAACATTTTCAGATTAATGCTTTCCTGGCTCCCAGGCTACATTCTGCAAAATCAAAACAACTGTATTTCACAAATAAAATGTAACCTAGTAAACCCATTTATTATACATCACACCAGAAACTCCATTGTTTTCACATTTTTTATGGGATGGATGAGCATGGTGTGGGCTTCTCATTCCAGATATGACCATCCTGTTTTTTGGCATATATAAAACTACATTATCTGA
Organism: Octopus sinensis; assembly: GCF_006345805.1. Lineage (NCBI taxonomy): Eukaryota > Metazoa > Mollusca > Cephalopoda > Octopoda > Octopodidae > Octopus > Octopus sinensis. The sequence goes on from NC_042997.1 coordinate 170,569,835, forward strand.
TATATGTCTTCTTCATTTAAGATGATAAAGTTTGAGAGAAATTTGGCTGCTTTTTTAGCAGGTTGAGTGACCGTGTAAAGATGTTCTTATTTGTTGTGTTAGACAGGATTTTTCCAATGTTGTTTAGAGCAAGACCTGTCAGTTCTTATCTCACATCTCTCTTCAATAAAGTATTATTTATAATTTCATGATTGCAAATCTGATCAAGATATTTGCTGAATGCTTTGCTTTTCTGTTGCAGACGTTGCTTCAGCATTGCAATCTACACCTCATATTAAGTTATCACAAGAGAATTTCCTTGCAAAGGAAATATATCTACATCATCATCATCATCGTCGTTGTCCTTGTCGTCGTTTAACGCCCGTTTTCCATGCTGGCATGGGTTGGATGGTTTGATTGGGGACTGACAAACCAGGAGGCTGCACCAAGCTCCAACTTGATCTACAGCTGGATGCCCTTCCTAATGCCAACCACTCTGAGAGTGTAGTGGGTGCTTTTTACGTACCACCATCAGGCAGCACTGGCATCAGCCACATTTGGATGGTGCTTTTTATCTCAGGATAGTGAGAGAAAATGATAAGGTTACAGAAAATTTGCCAGTCCATTCAGAAGCCTAAGAGTTTCAAAATGTTAATAGTTTATCTCACAGTTGTTTTTCCTTGAGCTGTTGAAAAATAAATCTTTCAATAAATCAGGAATCAGTCGGGGCGGGGCTGGTGGGCTGGCATCAACCATGTTTGGATGGTGCTTTTTATGTGCCACCATTGTTGAAATTAAAATTTCCAGTAATACTGTTTGTTGTGTTTGTGACAGCAACAAGTTCATAATAACAAGAAAGTGAGTTTAAAGCTTCACACAACTACTGTAATTGAGTATTGCTGTTCACCTGTGTTATTCAAACAACACACTATATCTGACATGAAACTGCTAGTCACCTGTAATAATCCTGACCATGTGCAAGTATGCAAACTGCATGTAGCAACATTGGTATAACCATATTACTATCTGAATTGATAGATATAGTGTGCAGATGTTAACTAGATACATATACGTATGATAATAGAATCATGTATAATAAAAAGCACAGGAGTTGATGTAATTGACTACACACCTCCCACAAACATTTCAGGCTGCCTTCCTATAGTAGAAATGACTATGATTACTATTGCCAGACTTAGACTTAACGAGACCCTAAGCTATATAGAGCTTGGAGGTCCCTTGATAAAATATTACAGCAAAATATCTAACAAAAGTTGAAAACAAATAGTCTTTTCGTTATTTCAAAGCCCCTTCAGATTGTAATTTGAATGCACATACATTTACTGGGTTGCTGATATTTAGAAATGGTTTCTCCCAAGGTTTTGATGCACCTTTTTTGTACTATTATGGAGGCATGTGGCTTAGTAGTTAGGGTGGCAGCATCATGATCGTAAGATTGTGGTTTCGATTCCTGGACCGAGCAAAACACTTCATTTCATGTTGCTCCAGTCGACTCAGCTGGCAAAAATGAGTAACGCTGCAACGGACTGGCATCCCATCCAGCTGGGGAACTCATAAGCCATTGAAACCGGGAAACCGGGCCCATGAGCCTGGCTAGGCTTTAAAAGGGCGCATTTATTATTTATTTTATTTTTCTACTATTAATAAAACAGTCAGTATTTTTGAGAACCCAGGTATGCTAGTAATATTACAGATATAGCATTGCTTCAACCAACAGAAATAAGTTGTGTTAGACATTACATCTTTGTGACTTCTGAATTTCCTTTACGATCCTGCATTTCCTACATTATGATGTTGTACTACTGATTCAGTTGCTGTAAAGATTAGCCTGATTTAGTAGTAATGGCATTATGGGAGGTGTTGGTGATTGGATATTATCTTCAGTAGAAATTGGAGAAATCAATAGTGTTAACCTTTGTTAATAACGTTAATATTACTACAGGGGATCATGTGCGATCAAGTAGTAGCTCTAAAGGAGATGGAGAAACTGGTGATGACAGTCCATTGATAACATTATCATCATAACAAATGTACTTCAGGAGGGATATTTAAGAGCTATTTGTTTAATTAATGCTAGCAGAGGGTTTTCATTATTCAGGTTTAAGCTAGCCTGAATCAAATAACGTGCAAAATTTACTTATATTGTTCTTGTAATGAACCATTTGTCCAATCTAGTAAGAAGTATTTACTGCTAATTCTTAATAGTCTGTCAAATAACATTTCTGATCAAGATTACTATTATGCACCAAGCATTACTATGATGGTTTGAAGGAACCTTCAGCAAATACTCATCGAAATTTCTAAACGATGGACTGTAATGTTTCATGCAGACTTGATTATCTGCTCAGTTCTTTCTGCTGCATCTCTAGATTTTGGACTGTAGGAAGGACTTTCAATCTTCTTGTAATGATGTCACTTTAAGTAATTCTTTAACCCTTTCATTACCATATTTATTTTGAGATGTTCTTCATTTCTTTCGATTACTTTAAATATAACAAAGAATTTAGCAAAATAAGTTAGTTATCATTAAGCTAGTGTTAGGAACATAGATTGTGACTAAGGTTTAGTAGAAGATTTTAATTCAAAACTTATGAAAACGAGACATTTGTACTACAGAGCCAGAGCCAGTTTCAGCCGGGTTGGTAATGAAAAGGTTAATCAAATGACTTCTAGCCAGCGTCTGATAGCAATGGTATTGGAACACCAAACCTAGAGAACATGGATCATTGACATTTTCTCACATTTTCTAAGCTTCCACTGGAACAGGGAAATGGTTTCAGTCTAAGAATTGGCTGAGTCAAATGTAATCAACACATTTTCAGCCTTTTATAGTTATTCCCATTGTATTTGAAGTTTTTCTAAGAACTGGGATTCAGACAACTTATCAGTGCAAGGGGTATCTTTACATTTGATTTTAGCACCACATGTCACAAGATTTGATAAATTCTTCAGTATCTCTACTTATGTCCAACCAGCAAACAAGTTTTTGTTTTCTTCAGTGTTCTTTACATCATCTTTGGTTATAGATCTGTTCAAGTGCAGAAACAAAATAGCCTGTTTTTACATCAATCTCTGCAGTTAGTTCAGAAGAGTGTCTGGTGAATTGTTATTCTAAAAGAGTTGGTCTAGACCAATCTTTTCACTTAATGAGATTGTTCAAGTAAAATTAAAATGACATATGTATTAAAATGATTTCTTTTATGGTTTCAGCAGTCTGAGTATCAACAAAAACTAATTCATTTGTAACTGTGTCAAAATCTAATGTATTTGTAAAAAACACTATCAACCACCAGAGTATACTTCAGTCTGCTAAGAACATTAACATGACTTATGGTTTTTACTGGGCTTCTGAGGGAGTAGAAGGATAACCAACAACTGATGAAGGGCCGTCTTTTTATGTTACTTGTCTTGTTTTCCATTTGTTTCTCTCGTTGTTTGCATACCCAACTTTATTTTCGTATTTTATGTTGTTTACGTTTTGTGACATCCTGTACCCATATATACATACCTATATACACATGTATGTATATATGCATATGTGTGTGTGTATATATATATATTATTTATATTATTATTTGATTGAATGCCACGCATCCATTTCCCAGTAAGTTTATCTTAATATATATATATATATAGGCGCAGGAGTGGCTGTGTGGTAAGTAGCTTGCTAACCAACCACATGGTTCCGGGTTCAGTCCCACTGCATGGCATCTTGGGCAAGTATCTTCTGCTATAGCCTCGGGCCGACCAATGCCTTGTGAGTGGATTTGATAGACGGAAACTGAAAGAAGCCTGTCGTATATATGTATATATATATATGTATGTGTGTGTATGTGTTTGTGTGTGTATGTGTTTGTGTGTCTGTGTTTGTCCCCCTAGCATTGCTTGACAACTGATGCTGGTGTGTTTACGTCCCTGTCACTTAGCGGTTCGGCAAAAGAGACCGATAGAATAAGTACTGGGCTTACAAAGAATAAGTCCCGGGGTCTATTTGCTCGACTAAAGGCGGTGCTCCAGCATGGCCACAGTCAAATGACTGAAACAAGTAAAAGAGTAAAAGAGTAATATGTATATATGTTGGTATGGGTTGTTCTTTATATAGAATATTTTAATATTCTAAATAATTGTTATTTTCAGAAACCATTTGGCTGACATGCTAAAAGGAAAAGAAAACAAGAACCACAAAAAAAGAATCTAAAAACAAACCCATGATATAACTAATTAGACTATTTTCTTTCTTTTCTCGTTTTCAGTTTTAAATTTTCATTTTACTGCATTAAGATTTAATTTATGTATCTCATTATTTCCAGGCATTTAATTATCTCTAAATAGTTGGACTGCAAAAGAAAGAAGAGAATGTGGAAACAACATTGATTAAGTATTTTTATTTGTTCTCCTCCTACTTGATTTTTTTTGGTTTCTTTTATTCCTTCCTTCTATTAAATATTTTCATCTAATTAACTAGTATTTTTGATGAATATATACTGTTTTTGGTGACCAGGAAAATATAACTTCGATAATATGATGTTTTTTGCTGGGTCTTGTAGCTGTTGATGTTGTTGTTGAGTCTAGAATCTAAACTGATAATTGCTCATTTATGTTAACATAAAGTTAGCAAAATATTATTTATTTTAAACGTTTTTTTTTTGTTTCTGCATTTGTGTTTTGTTTGTTACTCTGTGCACATAAGTCTATACATGTGTATGTGCGTGTATATATGTATTTATGTAAATACACATTTATATATATATACATATATATACATCTCTATATCTCTATATCTAAATCTATATCTATGTCTCTCTCTCTATATATATATAAAGAAAATAAGACAAGGTAGAAAATGCTAAAATAATGACTAGGTTAGCAAAGGAGGGGGCCATTCTCATACCCATTGCAGTGCCCGATTTTTGTTGATAGAAGTTGTCTTTGAAGACAAAGTAGTTATTCTCCAAGATGAATTTTAGCCCTTCTATTACAAATCATTTTTTGATGCAATGTGGGAGTTCATTGGTGTAATTTTCTAGCCAGAATTGAATTGCCTCTATTCTTAGGCTGTGGGGGATATTAGAATAGAGGTTGACTACATCGAAGGATATTAGTAGGGTGTTTTTGTCTGTTGTTTTAGGGAGATGATTGAGCATATCCAGGTCACCCCTCATGTAGCTTTTGATATGCTTGAAGGATGGTTTTAAGAGGGCATCTAAAAAGTTACTGAGGTGGTGGTTTTAGCATGTGGAACCTGCTATTATAGGTCTCGATTTGAGGTTATTAGGAGTAGGGACCTTGATTATTATGCTGTTGCTCTGAGTATCATTTGGTTCATGAACAGCATATTAGAAAGTTCAGATAATGGTTCTGTTTGCCTTTGTTTATACAATGAATAACTCAGAGATGTGGCTTTCATGCCATTTACATGCGGGAAGTTAAAGTTACACAGGAGGAGTATATTGATGTATTAGTCCAGGTCAGTCAATACCACTTCTTTGTGCCTGAGGTTTCCCTCAAATTTACCATCATACTTTGAGGCATTTGGTGAATATGTTGTGCATAAAACTAAATCAGTTTGAAAAAGGTAAAGTTACTTTCTCAAGTTATACCAACTCATAAGGTCCAGTTTCCCAGTTTCATGGCTTATATATTCCCCACCTGGATGGGATGCCGGCCTGTCGCAGAATTACTCATTTTTGCCAGCTGAGTGAACTGGGTCAACATAAAGTGTAGTATTTTGCTCAAGAACACAACGCATCACCTGGCCCAGGTATTGAAACCACAATCTTATGTTCATGAGTCCAACACCCTAACCACTAAGCCCCACACCTCCACAGATCAGTTTTCTTTATGTGTATTATTAACTCTTTAGTGTTCAAGTTATCCTATCAAACGTAATGCTTATTAATTCACATTGTTTTGAATTAATCATGCATTATCTCATATCCTTGACATTTCGATAATGTGATTGTTTAATGTAGAATAACATTGAAAGGTATGTGTGAGAACCTGGATCTAATCAGTTTGAACATAAAACAAATGGGAAATTTTGGCTGGATATAGCTGGTTTAAATGCTAAAGGGTTAAAGTGTTACAAACTGAATTTCAGTGTGACAACAGTACTTGAGGTGTGACAACTTTATGGATGTACATGACAACTCCACCCTGATTTCTTTCTCTTTTGTTTGTACAAAATATTTCATGCTCTGGTAAGCATATTTCCATTTACTATGTTAGAGATATGATGCATTTCTTATTTCTTTACTGACCACAAGGGGCTACACACAGAGGGGACAAACAAGGACAGACAAACAGATTAAGTCGATTACATCGACCCCAGTGTGCAACTGGTATTTAATTTATTGAACCCGAAAGGATGAAAGGCAAAGTCGACCTCAGCGGAATTTGAACACAGAACGTAGCAGCAGACGAAATGCTGCTAAGCATTTTGCCCAGCGTGCTAATGTTTCTGCCAGCTCGTGCCTTCAATGATGCATTTCTATGAGTGCCATGCATATTGGCTTACGGCATGCAGCAAGGTTTTTCAGATGGAGAAGAATTATACTTTTGTTACTAAGTTGTGATAGACCTCCAATATCAGTGGCATATATTCTGAGTGTGCTAGGTATGCCCTGTAGACCCATCGAAAATGGCAAATTCATTATAAATACTAACCTTACTCTTTTACTTGTTTCAGTCATTTGACTGCGGCCATGCTGGAGCACCGCCTTTAGTCAAGCAATTCAACCCCAGAACTTATTGTTTGGAAGCCTAGTACTTATTCTATTGGTCTCTTTTGCTGAACTGCTAAGTTACGGGGACATAAACACACCACCATCGGTTGTCAAGCGATGTTGGGGGGGACAAACAAAGACACACAAACATATACACACACATACATTTATATATACATATATACAATGGGCCAGTTTCCGTCTACTAAATCCACTCACAAGGCTTTGGTTGGCCCAAGACTATAGTAGAAGACACTTGCCCAAGGTGCCACGCAGTGGGAATGAACCCAGAACCATGTGGTTGGTAGGCAAGCTACTTACCACACAGCCACTCCTGCGCCTAGCTACATACCACACAGCGACTCCTCTGCCTTAATTTAATCACAAATCTTAATGAGAAACTTTTGTTATGCCTCTACTTTAAATTTGGTGGCAGTGGATGTGGCAGCACAGCCAATGCAACAATCACCATATGCTCCTGAAGGATATGGGTTTGAGATCTGGGTAGGAGTCACTGGTATTAGTGGTGATCACCCTATATCTGTCACCAGTGGTGGTCTTATGTTTTGATATGCATGAGTTTGATTCAGCATCTTTTGCAGCTATGCCAGATGCCAAAATATCTTCTGGGGATGAACTCAAAAAAGTTTTCTGCTTGTTAGATGTAACTTGCACAGCCTCTGCATATTGTCTTTCTTTCAATATTTAATTTTGCTTGCAATAGCCAGTTCTTTTAGTCAAACTATCATATCTCCAGCTTCTTCAAATGCCAAGATATGATAATTGTCAAAGTGTAGTACAGTTGGTTTTAGCATTATTCAAAAGTGTAGGAAGTCTCACATACGACAGCTTTGTAAAAATATTTCTGACTGAAAATATCATACATGCTAGTAGATTTTCTTATCATGAACGACAAATGTGGGTTCAGTAAAATAAAGCAGTAATCATGTTCTATGGACACGAATATGTCTTTTGAGGCCTGCTGGTACCTTGCAAACATTTTGGCAAATGGAACAAGTTGAGGATTCAATATGCTTGAGTCCTTGTGGATCACTTACTATGCATTTTCTTGAGTGGACGGTAAGGCCTGCTTCGCTTTGTGCCACACACACACACACTCACACACACATATATATATTACACACACCATACACACACACACACACACACATCTTCTGAGACTCAACAAGATATATATGTACACACACACAAGCACACACACACATACACAAACACACACACATACACACACACACACACACAAACACACACACATACACACACAAACACACACAACACACACACACACACACACACACACACACACACACACACACACACACACACACACGCAAATATAAGCAGTTCATTATAGCTTATGTTTTTTGAAATGAAATGAAATATGTAGAATATCTGCATTTGCTTGAAACTTTATTATATTTATTTGTTTAACACACACACACAAACAAACACAAATACACACACACAAACAAACACACACAAACACAAACACACAGAATGGCTAAATACAAATAAAAGTTACTTTATAAAAATAACGTTCATTTTCCTCAACATCATTTTTCACATTATTCCAGAGAGTATTTTCTTAAAGAAGAAAAATAATTTACAAAATGAAAAACATCTCTAATTTAATTATATAGCTGATAAAATAAGTATTCAGGGAAAAGCAAGAGATATGGAAGGAGTGAAAAAGAAAGAGAGAGATGGGATGGGAGTAAAATAAACTGGAATTTTAAAGATGGATAACCAAAATACAAATATTTAATTTCTCATATCTTCTGATAACAAATTCTTGTTTTATTTTGTAGAAAATTTGGCAGTTGTGAACAGTTTGGTTTCATCAGGTGAATTTATGAGTTCACTAGATATTTGAAACTTTTAATTATTTCTGTAAAAACAAATTAAACAGATATCATATTTAGGAAAATGAAAAATAATGATCTTGCGTTGACATAAAATTATATTTTTCCTAAGAGGAATATTGTTATTATTATGTATTATTGAAATCTATTAATAACTAATAATGGTGCCTGACCTTCCTCAGATTTATTAATACCAGGAATAAATATGATCATATGAATTCACTATATTTGGGATAAACTGCTTTAGAAAAAGATGATGATGCTCTTCAGATGATTTAAGAATGTTGATTCATTCAAAATTCACTGCATATGCTGGCAATTCAGAAGATGGTTTGAGTTGAGTTCCATAAAAACGAACCAACATCATCATCACCATCATCATCATCATCATCATCATCATCATCATCATCATCATCATCATCATCATCATCATCATCATCATCATCACCACCACCACCACCACCACAACCACCACCACCACAACCACCACCACCACCACCACCATCAACAACAACAGCAACATTTAACGTCTGTTTTTCATGCTAGCATGGGTTGGACGGTTTGACAGAAACTGACCAGCACCAGGCTCCAATTGTCAGTTAAACAGACATGGACTCTAAAAGTTATATAACCTACGGTACTTCTCCTAAAGAAAGTCTTTAGTCTCAGGAGTTCAGTCCCACTATGTGGCACCTTAGGCAAGTGTCTTCCACTATAGTCCTGGGTCACCCAATGCCTTGTGAGTAGATTTGGTAGACGGAAACTGAAGGAAGCCTGTTGTATGTATGTATGCATGTATGCATGTATGCATGCTTGTATGTATGTATGTATGCATGTATGTATGTATGTATGTATGTATGTATGTATGTATGTATGTATGTATGCATGCATATTTATGTGTGTGTGCGTGTATGCATGTATGTGTGTGTGTGTGTCTCCTTCTGCTATCACATGATAGTTGTAAATAATGTCACAGACATATAAGCAGTATCATTCATTTCTAGTATTCTGCAAAATAGTGTCTGGCCATGGGAAAATATGATGTTGCATAGAAACAGATAAGAGATGCCAATAGGAAATCTGCCTCCATAAACTCTGTCTGACCCATAAAAGCATAGGTAAGGAATGTTAAAATGATGATGCTTACACTTCCACACACACACACACACACACGCACACACACACACACACGCACACACACACACGCACACAGATATATATACTCTTTTACGCTTTTATTGTGGCCATGCTGGAGCACTGCTATACAAGGTTTTTTTGTAGTTGAAGAAATTGACCCCAGGACTTCTTCTTTGTAAGCCTAGTACTTTATTCTATCAGTCTATTTCACTGAACCGTTAAGTTTTAGGGACATAAACACACCAACATTGGTCATCAAACACAAATACAGACACAAAGACATACATTGAACTCGTGACTCTACGATCGCGAGCGGAATCCCTAACCACTAAGCTGCACACCTTCACACACACATATATCATCATCATCATCATCATATAGTCATATATATATTCAATATATATATATATATATATATATATATATTCAATATATATATATATATATAGAAAATATATGTGGCTGTGTGGTAAGAAGCTTGCTTCTCAACCACATGGTTCTAGGTTCAGTCCCACTGCATGGCACCTTCGGTAAATGTCTACTACTATAACCTCGGACCTTGAGAGTGGATTTGGTTGACGGAAACTGAAAGAGGCCTGTCATATATATAAAGGCGGTGCTCCAGCATGGCCACAGTCAAATGACTGAAACGAGTAAAAGAGTGTGTGTATATATATATATATATATATATATATATGCTCCAGCACTTTGCCGAACCGCTAACTTACGGGGACGTAAACACACCGGCATCGGTTGTCAAGCAATATTGGGGGGACAAACACAGACACACAAACATACACACACACACATACATACATATATATACATATATACGACGGGTTTCTTTCAGTTTCCGTCTATGAAGTCCACTCACAAGGCTTTGGTCGGCCTGAGGCTTATAGTAGAAGACACTTGCCCAAGGTGCCACACAGTGAGATTGAACCCAGCCACTCCTATAAGTATATATACTTCTCTGTGCATATGTACGTACTACAAGCTTTCATACAATTTCTGTTTTCTAGCTTTCACTCAAAGCAATTTGATCAACCCAAAGCTATAGAAGAAGACAATTGTCCAAGGTGTTCTACACAGCAGGGTTGAACACAAACCCACATAGCAACAAAGTATAGTGTTTTAGCACACAACTATGCCTACTCCAGTATTATTGATATATTTATTACTGATAAATTTAGCCATATAAACTTTCCATTGATATGAAAACAAACATGTGTGTTAAGATTTGTAAAAGTTTTACCAATTTATTCATACGGCAGCAGAATAAAATTATGTATAGTTGATATGTTAATTCCATTCCATAGTTGATTGTTTACTTCTTGATGTAAAGTGAAAAATAATGGATAACATCTCTCAAGCTGGAAGTGATATGTATATAATAAAAATGTTCTCTAAGACTGCACCATCAATATTCCTATGTGAACTCTTAAACCATCTCAAGAATGAAATACTTAAGAAAAAATACACTTTCAAAAGATATTATGTCATATGGGTCTCTTAAACCTGCCAACCATATAGTTTTCAAAATAACTGTGGAATTTCCAAGGGTACTAGTATATAGTTAATTCAAACAGTGGAATATATTTTATGTTGTGAAGAAGAAATTTTATTTTTATCAATACAAAACATCACTAGTTTCCTTGGATTATATTATTTTACTGTCTGTTTTATAGTTTGTTGTGTTCCTCTTCCACAGAAACATTTGTCTATTACGCAGTGTTATCTGTTGTTCAACAAACAAAACCACATTCTAATTTAATCTGTTGCTCTCCCAGTAAAATTACTTTTTCTGTTGTACAACTGGCTATACTACTGTGAAAGCAAATCTAAAATCTATCTTACAAAAGATTTCATTAGGGGTAAAATGCCAGACATGAAAATGATATTAATACAATTTAATTTAAAACAAGTGTTTCTCTCAAAATACAATGAAGGGAAAAAAAAGTGGATATCTTTTTTTTTTTTACCAATAAAACTTAACTCTTGTAAATAAAAATGTTCAGTTTGTATCGATAAAAAAATGAGACAGTAAATATAATAAGTATGTGAATTGGAATATTTCTTGTGTTAGTGGAAATTGCCAGAAATTATTACCTAGATAGTATGTATGGTTATGATTGTGTAAGTTGCCTTAAGATATTTCGAATTAATAATGATGATAAAGAGTCTCTTGACCTGTAGACCTTCAATAAAACAAAGATGTTGTACTAATTTGAATTACATAAATAAGTCTTTTTTATTATTTTTATTTTTGTTTTACACTATATTTCAATCGTTTATAGACTCACATCTTATACATTTACTTCTTTTCTCATATATATATGCTAACTTGCCTTAAGCTGGCTTTAAAATCTTAAGCTTTATGTTTAATGCTAGGTTTCAACTTGTTAACAGGTATATGTTATCTCTTGATTGGTACACTTTTGATAAAACAAAGGTGCTGTACTAATTCGAATTATTTTAATTTGTTTTTTTGTTATTTTTGTTTTTATGTTTTACACCATCGTCATCATCGTTTAACGTCTGTTTTCCATGCTAGCATGGGTTGGACAGTTCGACCGGAAGCCAGGAGGCTGCACCAGGCTCCAGTCTGATCCGGCAGTGTTTCTACAGCTGGATGCCCTTCCTAATGCCAACCACTCTGAGAATGTAGTGGGTGCTTTTTATGTGCCACTGGCACAGGTGCCACATCATTTAATGCCTGTTGTCTATGTTGGCATGAGTTTGACAGTTTGACCAGAGCCAGCAAGCAGTGAGTTGCACCTGACTCCAGTCTGATTTGGCCTGGTTTCTACAGCTGGATGCCCTTCCTAATGCCAACCACTTTACAGAGTGTACTGAATGCTTTTGTGTGGAACTGCACAGGTGCTTTTACATGACACCACATGGGTCTTTGGTTACAAGTTCAACTCTTACACCTCTTATATTTCACTTATTTCAATCATTGGACTGTGGCACTGCCTTGGAGGATTTTGCCTTGGAGGACACTGCCTTGGAGGACACTGCCATGGAGGACACTGCCTTGGATGATTTTAATTGAATAAATCAACCTCTGTATTTATGTTTTTTTTTTAAAGTCTAGTACTTATTCTAATGGTCTCTTTTGGCAAACCACTAAGTTACAGAGATGTAAACAAACCAACACCGGTTGTCAATCAAAAACACAAACACTAACACGCACATAAACATACATACACACAATGGGCTTCTTCACATTTTCTATTTATTAAGTTCAGTCACAAGGCTTTGATCAGCCAGAGGCTATAGGAAACACTTGCCCAAGATGCCACACTGTGGAATTGAACCCAAAACCATGTGGTCACAAAGTAGCCTTCTTAACCATTCAGTCATGTCAGTACCTACCTCAAATACAATTTCATATTTAAGCCCAGCTTAAGGCAAGTATATATATTTTTATTTCTAAGTTTATCTCTCAGAGCCAGTACTAAAGGTTATAATGCTTTGTATACAAATATGATGCAGGAGTGGCTGTGTGGTAAGAAGTTTGCTTCCTAACCACATGATTCCAGGTTCAGTCCCACTGTGTGGCACCATGGTCAAGTATCTTCTACTAAAGCCTTGGGCTGACCAAAGCCTTCTGTATGGATTTGGTAGATAGAAACTGAAAGAAGCCTGTCGTATATATATATATATATATATATATATATATATTTATGTATTTGTGTATTGAGAGTGTAACGGTGCTTTTATGTGCCACCAGCATGGGTGCCATTTGCGTGACACTGGTATTTACCATGACTGTGATTTTGCTCAATTTGATGGGTCTGCTTCTCAAGCATGAAATAACGCCAAAGGTCTCAGTCATTGCCTCTGAGAGGCCTGATGCTCTTTGTTTCCGTGAGGCCCAACACTTGAAAAGAACTTGCCCCCAGGAGGCCAGCTTCTTTCTATTTCTGTGTACCAAATCTACTAACAAGACTTTAGTTGGCCCAGGACTATAGTAGAATTCACTTGCCAAAGGCACCATGCTGTACAACTGAATCTGAAATGATGTAGATGAAAAGCAGACTTGTTATCATGCAGTCACAGAATTAGATAATGTAGTGAGGGTAAAGATAGAACGATCTTTAGCAGACATTCTTGGGTTGTCGTTATAGTTGTTTAGTAACAAGTCAACTCTGATGAAAGACATTCTAGCTGTCACCATTCCTCCATATGTGCAGGAAACTCAAGACCACATTATTCAATACATTGCTTTTTAAGAGTCTTGGATGGGATCTGAAGAAGATTTGGCTGTTATTTCTAGTAGGAACCACATGGTTCAACAACAAAAAAGTCTGGTGTGATGGTAGAGTTTGTTTTTAGGTATGTGTAAAATTCTGTAGTATCAAGTAAGATTGTGAAAATTGCTAATAGATAGATGTTAAAATTACAGATTGCTCTCAACCACAGATGTTTATATAGGTGTGAGAGCATAAATTGTTCACAGATGAATAGATTGTATGAGAGCTGAAGATATTTGAGAAATAATTTTTAATCGTTCTTGTTTTCTTTTTTATTTATTTTGTACATTCATAGTAAAAAGTCTACAGAGTTAAGCAATATTTTAGCTTCAAAATTTGACGAGGTTATCTAGTTATAAGAGATAAACAAATTCATTTTAGTTATGCTAAATTTAATTCTTTTCCTGATAAAAAAAATTTTTAAATGAATCCCCTAAAAACATTGTAGTTACTTTTAAACAGCTTTCTTTTTCAATAAATTATACTATTTCTGTTTTTAGTTTTCAACTCATTTCGAAGATTTATTAAAATGTTCAAATTTTCCCATTGCATTAATAGTTTTTAAAATTTTTAGCTTGCTCCTTTATTGTTTTATTTTTAGAAATTTGTTTCCCTCTCACCTGCTTTTCTCTCTCACCTTCTGCTTTCCTCATCTCACCCGAGTTCTTTCCTATTTGCTGCAAAACACATTTCTTTTCCTCTCTATCACAATTTATTTGTTCTCTCTTTCTTTGAAATAAACTTCCCTTTCTTAAATTAACTCCTCTTTTCTTGCTCTCTCTTTCCCTCTTAGTCTCTCTTTCATTCTCCCTTCCTTTCTCTCCCTCTCAAAAGCTTTTGTTCCTCTCTTTCTGTTTACACTTTCCCTCTCTCTTCCTCTCTTATTGAATCTTTCTGTTTCCAGAAAACCCATATTTTCACCTCTATCCACAAATTCATTTTCTCATTCTTTCTCTCAAAAAAATGTTCTTCTCTTACTATTTTCTTATCTCTTCCCTTTTTCCTCCTCCTCCATATCATTGTCGCTTAACGTCCGCTTTCCGTGCTGGTATGGGTTGGACAGTTTGACTGAGAACTGGTCAGCTGGGAGGCTGCACCAGGCCCCAATCTAATTTGGCAAGGTTTCTACAGCTGGATGTCCTTTCTTACGCCAACCACTCCAAGAGTGTGGTGGGTGCTTTTTATGTGCCACCAGCATGGGTGTCATTCAGGTGGCACTGGCACCAGGCACACTCAAGTGATGCTTTTTATGGGCCACTGGCATGTTATTTTATTTCTACCTCTCCCCCCTCTCTTTCTTTCTCTCTCTCTCTTTCTAATGCCTGTCTCTTTCCTTCTAATTCTTTCTTTAAATCCTTTTTCTCTACTAAACTCTTTCCCAACAACTCTCTTTCTCTCAAATACCAACCTCCCATCACTAAAATTCTCTCTCTCCTAATCCTTTCCAAACTGACATTTTCTATCTCTCAAATTGCTTTTCTTCTTACTCTTCTCCAAACCTTTCCCCCGCCATCAAACGCTTTGTCTCCAACTCTTTCAAAAAAATATCAGCTCTCTCTCCTTCCCACTTACACTCTTTTTCTCATAAACTCTCTCCTCACACTCTTTCTCAAAATACTTTCTCCTTCTAGCAAGCTCTTTCTGTTACTCGTTTTCAAACTTCCTTCTCTTCTCATTCAAATACTTACCTTTCTATTCTTTTCTCAAACTCATTCCTCCTTTTCTGCAAAACTCATTCATTTTCGTCTCTCTCTCTCTCTGTTTTTTTCTCTCACTCTATCTCTCTGTCTATCCTCTCTATAGTCATTAATGCTTCCCCCATTCCCTACATAATTCCACTGGTTCTTAGCACAAAGAAATCAATAAAATCAATGCTATAAACCAAAGGATCCATGTTGGAAAGGTTTAGTCGTTCCAAGCCCTTTCATGCTACCAAATAACCTGTAATGGAATTCAGGGAATGGATATAAATTATGAAACTCAAAAGACTTCAAGAGATTCTTGCATGTGTGGTAACTATGATCAAAAGAAAACTAAATATTGGCATTGAATACTTTACATTTCTTGTCCATTGTTCTTCCATATACTGGAGAATGTAAGGAAGACCAAAAGAATTAAAAATTCTTTCAGCCAAACGTTATACCAATTAATTATCTCAGTCGTTGTAGTAGTTGTTGTTGTTGCTGTAGCTGCATAGCTCCAGGTCAACTCTTTATCAAACAAACCCATGACCTGCATATAGTCAGTCAAACGACTACATGTGATTTGCCAAGCAGAAAGCCATAATGTATTCTCCCACATGCAGAGGTTAATCCCATTGGTTGTGGCATGACAATCAGTACATGTAGTCTCTCTACTGGATGTGTGTTCTCTCTATTTCTTGATGCCTGCACACTTTCATGATAACCTCAGTGGAAGCAGGCATGATGGACTTGGTTAGCTGTTTGGCAGAGATGCTGCTTGTTTGCACTTATTTGGGGGATATGTACCCTAAGTATTTTGTTTTGCTTTTGCTTTTTGGCTAATGAGACTCATACTCTTTTTGAGCGTGTGTAATTTTCTGTAACAATTGTCAGGGTTGAGTGACAAGGATGTATTATTTTAAGATTGTATCACAGTTATTTTAATGATATTCAGGGGGTCATTTGTGTGTGTGTGTGTGTGTTTGTGTGTGCATAGGGTGTGTATGAACAGATTTATATTTATAAAAAAAGAAACAGATATATAATAACAGATAATAACTTTATTTATAAAAAAATGCTATGAGGATAAAAATAAACATTCTTTGCCACGTGACCATATTTCTTATGGGTGATTTCAACTTCCCCGATGTTAAATGACCTGAAGGTCTCATACTCTCAGGAATGACTCATTGCAAGCAAGCACAGGTGGAGTCCCTGTTCAACCTCATCAAAGCCCTATTCATGGAGCAAGTTGTACTCAGACCAACTAGGGCGAATAACATTCTGGATCTCTGCTTCATGAACAATATGGACATCATTCATGGTGTGAAAGTGACGCTGACATTAGTCTCAGATCACAACATAATAGAGCTGTCTATGTTTGGGCCAAACGTAACCAGAGACATAGAGCCTAAAGGAAGCACCCAAAATCTCTCCAATCTGAACTTCCACAAAGCAGAATGGAAATCGATCCAAAAAGAGATCCTCAGATAGGACTGGCCGAAATGTATCTCCACACCAGACATTGACATGAAACTAGAATGTTTCATATCTGTTGTGCAAACCATATGCCAGAAATATATCCCAGAGCACAAGGCCAAAACAAATAGGAACAAGTTTCCAAGGGAAAGGAAGATCCTCATGAGATGACGGGCGAAATACAGAACCCCAGCGATCACGGCATGATGTCATAAGCTACAAGACCTTGGGAGAGTGGCTGCATGACTTGCTTAAAGACAGAAGTCAGGTCTTTGCAGCCAATGGTGCCTTTTCTAAGGAAACTCAAATCCTAAGTGGCATCCCCCAGGGAACTGTTCTGGGGCCATTGCTGATCATAATAGCCCTCTGAGACATGCCCACGATCACTCAGACAGCTACTATCACTAGCTATGCCAATGATACAAAATTACAACAGGCAGTAAAAAAATCAAGATGATGTCGCAAGCTTACAGTGGAACCTGAATTTGATATACAAGTGGGCCAAAATAAACAACATACAGTTTAATGCTGAAAAATTTCAAGCACTGCACTATCAACTCAAGAATGCACTACAGCCTGCATATACAGGACCTGAAGGCACTACAATCCCAGAGTTACAGGCAGTGAAATACTTTATATATATATATATATATGATGGCCATCCACTCGTGACCAAGGAAGACCATTGCCGACCTTCAGGAACATTGTGCGCTCTAGGACTAACTTATATTTTGCATTTGCAGCTCCGTTGGTGGCTAATGAGCCCTGCTCTTGACAAGCATACACGACTGCAAACATTGCAGACCAAGCTTTCCCCATTCACTATACAAGCCGTGCGCTTTCGCACAGCTCGCTTAAGTTCTTCATGCTGGATACGTGCTCTCTCAAAAGTGTCGATCCCCTCCTTAACCTGCTTCCTCCATCTGTGGCGATGACAGGCATTGTTCTCCCAGTCAGTGTCCTGTATATTAAAAGCCTTTAACATATACACACACACACACACACACACACACACACATATATATATAGGGTGTGGTGAATAAACTGTTGTCTAAATTATACAAAAACGAAAATAACACTAATATCTCATTTTAACATATATTTACCAAATATGTCTTGAAATACTAAAGAGTAACTTTATTCAATAAAATCGCCATTGGCTTCCACCACGACCTCCAGACGACTTCAGAATCTCCTGCAACTCTTCTGGACGGTCTCCTTGTATAAGTTGGTGAATGCTGCCATAATCCTTGCCTTCAGTTCTTACAAGGAGTTTTGTTGGTCTCTTGCTCAACTGCTCCCCGAACATAATAATCATGGGGATTGCAGTCTGATGAGCTAGGTGGCTGGCTATTAGGGGTGATGTGGTTGCAGATATTGTCTGGCAGCTGTGACTACATTCTCCTGCTCGTGTGATATAGTGTAGAGTCTTGTTGCCAGACATAGGGTCTTCCAGCAACCACCCACTTGACTCAGGGTAGCACCACCTCCTTCAAGCACTCGATGTAGGCCTCCATGTTGAGTCTGAGATCATGTTGGAAGATAAAGGGAGGCATAACTTTTCCATCACTGTGATTACTCCAAACACCATGATGTTGACTGTTTGATTTTTATCACTCTCGATACATGTTCTGAAATGTTTGTACTGGAGTTTCCAATGTGAATGCCAAGCAGTACAGCATGTCATTTCCAAATTTATGGCAGAGTGAATTATGTCATGGTGCTGTTATTGTCACAGACAGTACCCAAGTGACCCTACTATACTGTGTAGTCGATAAAATCAAAAACAAACAATGCACATGCACAAAATTAAAAATATAAAAATGACAAAAATTTACCCATCACACCTTGTACATGTATGTACATATAATGTGCCAGTGGCACGTAAAAAGCACCCACTTCACTCTTGGAGTGGTTGGTGCTAGGACAGGGCATCCAGCTGTAGAAACATTGCCAGATCAGATTGGAGCCTGGTGCAGCCACTGGCTCTCCAGACCTCAGTCAAACCGTCCAACCCATGCCAGAATGGAAAACGGATGTTAAACGTTGATGATGATGATGATGATATATAATATACATACATAGATATATATGTTGTCAGGTCAGTCTTGGGTGTTACTGGTAACATGTAACCAAATACATGAAAAGAAAAGCAACACTTGCTAAAGGGTGGAGCAATTTGTAGGAGTCAATAGCTTTCCAATACTGTGCATATAGAAGAGTTAACCTCCATGACAAAAAGTCTCTGAGCCAGGGTCACAGTGAAGTTATTGGGAGCAGTATGGTAGATATGAAGTCAAGCATACTCTTTTACTCTTTTACTTGTTTCAGTCATTTGACTGCGGCCATTCTGGAGCACCGCCTTTAGTCGAGCAAATCGACCCCAGGACTTATTCTTTGTAAGCCTAGTACTTATTCTATCGGTCTCTCTTGCTAAACTGCTAAGTTACGGGGACGTAAACACACCAGCATCGATTGTCAAGCGATGCTGGTGGGGACAAACACATACACACAAACATACACACACACACACACAGACACACAGACACACAGACACACACACACACACACACAACACACACACACACATATATACATATATATGACAGGCTTCATTCAGTTTCCGTCTACCAAATCCACTCACAAGGCTTTGGTCAGCCTGAGGCTATAGTAGAAGACATTTGCCCAAGGTCCCACGTAGTGGGACTGAACCCAGAACCATGTGGCTGGTAAACAAGCTACTTACCAGACAGTCACTCCTGCGCCTATATTGATTTTCATTCAAAGTCTGATCTTCATTTGGCATAACTACATAACACAGTCTGGGTGGAAGAGCCTCTTCAGTCAACAGTCAGTCTAGGGTCAACCAATCCAGTAATCAGATTACTGCCACTTGAAAGAACTGGCAATTAATCAACTCACTTTAGCTACTTGAAAACACTATGGAGTTTTGGAACCTCAAAGTGTCACCAATTGGATAACAACAAAGAAGAGAAGAATGTGTGTGTGTATATATATATTTGAATAATAAGCTACCAGGTGTATACCATATGATTTATTATCTAATAATAATAACAATAATATAATAATAATAATAATAATAATAATAATAATAATATAATAATAATAATAATGACGATGATGATGATGATGATGATAATAATAATAATAATAATAATAATAATAATAACAACAACAACAATATACACACACGCACACATACACACACACACAAAGATTGTTTGCTTTCAGTTTCTATCTACAAAATCCACTCACAAGGCTTTGATCTGCCCAGGGCTATAGTAGAACACACTTGCCCAAGGTGTCACACATTGGAACTGAACCCAAAAATATAAACAGAATGTTGTAAACAAGCCAGAAAAATGTCACCTAGAACTGACTAACAATAGCCAATCGATGCCCAATGTTGAGAGGTCAAATTAATCAACATGAAGACGACAAATTCATATGTCCATAACTCATATATCCATTACAAAAAGGAAGAAAAATTTACAACTAATTGCCTTACTGGCACTTGTGCCGGTGGCAGTGTAAAAACATTCGAGCGAGGTCATTGCCAGTGCCGCTGGACTGGCTCCTGTGCAGGTGGTATGTAAAAGACACCATTTGAGCATGGCCCTTGCCAGTTCCGCCTGACTGGCCCTCGTGCTGGTGGCATGTAAAAGCACCCATTACACTCTCAGAGTGGTTGGCATTAGGAAGGGCATCAAGCTGTAAAAACTCTGCCAGATCAAGATTGGAGTCTGGTGCAGCCATCTGGTTCGCCAGTCCTCAGTCAAATCATCCAACCCATGCTAGCATGGAAAACAGACGTTAAACAATGACGATGATGATGATGATGCTTATAAAGACTGGCCATTTACAAAAGTTCAAACTGTTGCAGTGAAATTGCAGTGAATAGGTTGAAGTTTTGCAACGAAAATTTTGTCACTTCAAAATAACAAATTAAAACTGTACTTAACAGTTGTGTGCATTCTTTAATAGCTAAAATGACTCCTCTACCATGTAATTGCTTAAATTTCAACATACTGTCTTAGATTAAGTCAAGTACTAGACAGGTGCAACTCTGAAATTTTATAAGGCATTGATGAATTATTTTAAGATTTGTGGGGATGAGGGATATATTTGTTTAAGCAGTGTTGTTGCTTAAGATGGGATGGGGTATAACTGTATTGTATTGTTTAGAATTGTTATTGCTGTTGTTGCTATCTTAAAGAATTTTAAAGAACAACATTACAAAAATGAATAATTAAAGCTTCAGAAAAGTTCTAATACTCATCTTAAAGAGAAAAAATTGCATAAAAAATTACTCTTTATACACACACAAATATCCATGATCATAATCATGCAGGTGACTGTAGTGTCAAAGAAAATGACTATTCTAAGCTGCATAACAATAAGATAATTCTGTAAGTGTATCATGAGTGTGATGTATTGGTTGAGCTGAATATATGAAAAGAACACAGACATGAGTGGACTGTCTAGCAGCATGACAAGTATATGTCCCACTGGAACAATTTGGGTGATTCTAGCAGCTCAGTGATTTAACTTTTGTTGTCAATGCTGTTCTCAACACTATCCATTGGCCTTGATGTTACAACCACACTGCTCACAGCTGTCCAGTTTTAACGTATGTGTGTGATCACTACTCACAATTACCAGAGACAGTTGTATTTATAGCTATTTCTTTCAGAGAAAAAAATTGTCAGAAGCTGGAATTGTCAAAAAGATCCTGTTGCATAAGAAGTTCAAACAGCCAGTGCTTTGATGACAATCAACAATTGAACAAATCATATTTGTGTCATACAGTGACATTAGATTGGCCAGTTGTTCAATGACATCATCAGTCTCTTACATAAATCTCCTGATTGTTGAAACTTAACAATCCTATTTCGATTCCTTCGTGTTTGAGACTGTCAAATATTCCTGCTACAGTTATAATTTGACAAAACGAAAGTGGTACACTATTATTGAAGATCAGTATAATGAGTTGTCTAATTTATTAACTTTTCACAGGAAGAACTGATTAAAACTAATTAAGTATCATTGTAAAATTGACACCATCATAAACTAAATTTGTGGGTAATGAATTATTTAAATCTGTAACATAAGGATAGATAGTCTTCAAAATTGTTTGTTGGTAGAAAAGTCCCTTGTCAACAGTCAAAGGGAAGACATAGAAAATAGCTAAATTGATAACATTCTTGAGATAACCTGATTAAAAATGCAACAATTAATAGGATCAGCAGAAGATAGAGATGAATGTGGAAGAATGTTAGACAAGCCACTCCAAAAGTTGGCAGCTGTGGATGATGAGAAGAGTAGGATAAAAGTAAATAATAATTCTCAAGATGATTATAAGTACAAGAGTGAATGTATTGTAAGAAGTTTGCTTCCCAACCGCATACTCTGAGAGTCAGTCCCACTGCATGAAACCTTGAGCAAGTGTCTTCTACTATGGCACTGGGCCGACAATAACCTTGTGAATTGATTCAGAAGATTCACAAGCTCGTTGTGTGTGTGTGTGTACTCCCTTAGGGCAAAGTTTTCTGTCTTAATCCATTTCTGGCTGTCGTCACCACACCTGCCCCCCCCCCCTCTTTCAGGCTTTCATTAGTTTATTCCATGTGTTTGGCTGTTTGATGACACTTGAAAATATGCACAGCTAAGTTAAGAGTTTCTGGTTTTTTAATTGCCTCATTCATTTAAACTCATCTATTTTCTAAAATAATTCTTTCTTGTTTGTTCTGCCCCTAAAATGACTAACATTTCTTGGCTACATGTATATACATATTTCATGCTTTTCTCTAAAATAATTCTTACTTGTCTACTCTCCTCCTTAAGATGACTCTATCATGTCCGTGGCTGCGCTCCCCCTCCACCCACCACCAATACCAGAAATCTCATTTCTCCTACCAGACATCTAGTTGCCCTTCCTTCTCACCTCTTATATTGGTAATCTTGCTGCTCTTTCCTTTCTCTCCCCACCATCTCTGGACTAACTAAACCAGATAGCAGCCCACTTACCCTCTCTCTCATTTTTTTTCTTACGTTTATATCTGCAGCATCAGTAATGCTTTCACCCACAATGTTCATAATGCTTATATTTACAATGCTCCAAACACTTTCATATACAATGCTTCCTTACTCACACCCTCCAGTAGAGGTAACAATGTTAACAATTCTAACATGTTTGAATGATGGTGGTTAAAAGCGACGTCTGTTACCAAACAATCATGGGAACCTTCTTTTCAGGTGCTGAATGACATCTTTCCTTCCCGTGTTACCTCCCATATCTCTTTCCCAGTTTCCAGAGTTAGCACTGTAAATGTACGCACATTGAAAGGTAGGTCTAGCGAAATTGTACAGATGCTTGAATGGAGATGTATTGACGTATGTTGTGTACAAGAGGTACGATGGAAAGGAGCTTCAGCCAGAGTCCTCACAGGCTAAGCACATTGGTATAAACTCTTCTGCAAAGGTAATAGTGATCGAATAGGGGTGTGGGCATACTTCTTACAGAGAAATGGGTGGATAAAGCCATAGAGGTAGTGAGGGTGTGCGATAGTCAGTAGCATGTAAAAAGTACCCACTATAGTCTCAGAGTGGTTGGCATTAGGAAGGGCATCCAGCTGTAGAAACATTGCCAGATCAGTCAAACCATCCAACCCATGCCAGCATGGAAAACGGACGTTAAACGATGATATATATATATATATATATTGTTATATTTCGGAACGGTCATTTTGCCAGTTTAGCCAATAAAAACACACGCACTATATATTTGGTGTTATTTTGCTTCAGTGTTATTTATTTTTTACATTAATCTTAATCCTATTTTGGCCAGAGTTCTTTCGTCACAGTCCTGTGACCGCATCAGTGGTCCTTTGTTTTCTTCTTTCTTATTTGTGTCTCTCCTTACTAACCGTCAGCCATTTTGTATTTCTATTGTATGTCTTCATTTGCGCACGCTTATATCTCTATTTATTGGCTAAACTGGCAAAATGACCATTCCGAAATATAACAATATCTGTTTCAACACATGACTTCACATAAAAAATCTTGCACAACAAATATATATATATAGATATATATATATACATATACAAATACATATATGTATATATATGTGTGTGTGTATATATATACATATATATATGTATATATTAAATTAATAATTATATATATAATCATTAATTTGATATATAAATTACCTATAATTTTTTATTTCATACTGACTACCTGATATAAATCATGGATGTAATTTCTGGTATGACAGCTGCAGGAGAAATACCTAGCCAAAGATAAACCTCTGTACCTGGCTTTCGTTGACATGGAGAAAGCCTTTGACAGGGTCCCTCAATCCCTTATCTGGTGGTCAGTGAGGAAAGTAGGGTTAGATGAATGGTTAGTGAGAGCTGTGCAAGCCATGTACAGGGATACTGTCAGTGAGGTGTGGGTTGGCAATGAGTATGGTGAAGAATTTCGGGTAGAGGTAGGGATCCATCAAGGATCAGTCCTCAGCCCACTTCTATTTATCATAGTCCTCCAGGCAATAACAGAGGAATTCAAGACAGGATGCCCCTGGGAGCTCCTCTATGCTGACGACCTTGTTTTAATTGCTGAGTCACTATCAGAACTAGAGGAGAAGTTCAAGATGTGGAAACAAGGATTAGAATCAAAGTGCCTTAGAATAAACCTAGCTAAAACCAAAGTCCTAATAAGTAGGAAGGCAGACATACCACAAATCCCTTCAGGTAGATGGTCCTGCTCGATCTGTAAAAAGAGCATAGGTAGAAACTCTATAAGATGTGCCCAGTGTAAGCTATGGACACATAAGACGTGTAGCAATATTAAAGGAACGCTAACTGGGAAGATAGTTTTTGTATGTGGCAAATGCTCAGGAGCAATAAACACTGAAAATATGCAGAGAACAACTTCTGCCACATTCCAGGGAGAACATCTAGAAGTAGTTGATAGCTTCCATTACCTAGGTGACCAAGTCAGTAGCAGGGAGGGTGCACTGAAAGTGTAGCTGCTAGAATAAGAATAGCCTGGGCAAAGTTCAAAGAGCTCTTACCTCTGCTGGTGACAAAGGGCTTCTCACTCAGAGTAAAAGGTAGACTGTATGACACATGTGTACAAACAGCCATGCTACATGGCAGTAAAACATGGACTGTGACTGCTGAGGACATGCATAAGCTTGCAAGGAATGAAGCCAGTATGCTCCGATGGATGTGTAAGTACCTTGAGAGAAAAGTTGGACCTAAGAAGCACCAGATGTGGTGTGCAAGAGAGACAACTGCACTGGTATGGTCATGTGGCGAGAATGGATGTGGACAGCTGTGTGAAAAAGTGCCACACCCTAGCGGTTGAGGAAATCTGTGGAAGTGGTAGACCCTGGAAAACCTGGGATGAAGTGGTGAAACACAACCTTTGAACACTAGGCCTCACCGAGGCAATGACTAGTTACCAAGACCTTTGGAAATATATAGTGTGTGAGAAGATCTGGCAAGCCAAGTGAGACCATAACCCGTGGCCTATGCTAGGGGTGTAACCAACCCACTTATGCATACCTTTCTTTCAGTGGACTCTAAACTCTGCTTCTGAAGACCTGTTGAGGCAACGAAATTGAAATAAAATCAAATTCGCAAATTCGATGACTGGCACCCATGCTGGTGGAGTGCTAACAGCACTATCTGAGCCTGATTGCTGCCAGAGTAGCTGACTAGCTTCTGTGCTGGTGGCATGTAAAAAGCACCATTCGTTACCAGCATTGTCTTACTGGTGCTTGTGCTGGTGGCACATGGAAAACATTCGAGTAAGGTCATTGCTAGAGCCGCTGGACTGGCTCCTGAGCAGGTGGCACTTAAAAAACACCACTTGAGCGTGGCCGTTGCCAGTACCACCTGAATGGCCCTCGTGCTGGTGGCACATAAAAGCACCAACTACACTCTTGGAGTGGTTGGCTTTAGGAAGGGCATCCAGCTGTAGAAACTCTGCCTGATCAGATTGGAGCCTGGTGCAGCCATCTGGTTCACCAGTCCTCAGTCAAATCGTCCAACCCATGCTAGCATGAAAAGCATACGTTAAACGATGATGATGATGATGATGATGATAATGTGTCTATAGTAGAAATTTTTTATTAGTTGTTCATCTTTGAAATAACATTCCAAAATGTATCAGGCTCTCATTTCCAGACCTTCCCAATCTCATTTTAAAATTAAACCATTCTAATGATGGTTTGTCCACATGTTCTGTGATAAGTGGCAAAGGCTCTTGGGAACAATTTCATAACTAGTAAAAATCTTCAACACTGGATTCAAAATTATTGAATGATAAATTCTGGTAGATTTCACGATATGACATTTTTTTAGTGTAATATCATCTTTGTTGGTAACAAAGGGCCTCTCACTCAGAATGAAAGCGGATTTTCATGGCAATGAAACATGGGCTGTGAATGCAGAGGACATGCAAAAGCTTCAGAGAAATGAAGCCAGTATGTTCCACTGGATATGCAATGTCAGTGTTCACGTATGAAGTTAGCTGTGTGAAAAAGTGCTACATCCTAGCGGTTGAGGGAACATGTGGAAGAGGTAGACCCAGGAAGACCTGGGATGAAGTGGTGAAGCACGAACTTTGAACATTAGGCCTCACCGAGGCAATGACTAGTGACTGAGACCTTTGGAAATATGCAGTGTGTGAGAAGACCCAGCAAGCCAAGTGAGACCATAACCTGGTTTGAGAAAAAAATTAGGTATAAGAGGTATTAGATATAGTGTGCAAGGGGGAAGACTGCTGGTGTGATCGTTTGATGTGTATGGATGAGAAGAGCTGCATAAAGAAGTGTTGATTTCCAAATGTGGAGGGAAGGCCTGAGGAAGAAGTAGACTCAGGAAGACATGGGATGAAGTGGTGAGAAATGATCTTCAGATGTTGAGATTCAAAGGACTGAGACAACTTGTGGTTTGCTCTGCTTGAAAAGACCTGCCCAGCTAAGTAAAGTCCAGGTTCATGTCCCCCCCACTCCATTACCTATGCTCACCACTGCTGTATTCCCCTCTCCCTCAAGTACCTACCTGCACACAGTGTCCTTGTTAAATTCCTTCCCCACAACATGTCATCCTATACCTCCTCCCTCTACTAGCACCACATATTACATCCCTCCCTCAGCTATCACTCACCTTTTGCAATTTTGTGCACTCACCCAACACCTCACCCTCTCCAATCCCTGGTCCACTTCACTATAAACATCTCCCTGTAACTTGGGTGTTTGGCCCTTGACCTCACTCATCTTCTTTCACCATCTTTTTTCCTTCTCCTCTTTCTCTCCATCTGAGGTAGCCATGTCCTAATGCAAGACATTTTTGTTGTCCCTTTCGATTGAGGGGTCTTGACCTACAAGTTACTTGGTGACCTCCCTGCTGCTGCTGACGCCATGTAAAAGTACCCTTTACACTCTGGTTGGCATCCAGCCATAGAAACCATGCTAAACCAGACAGCAGAGCTTGGTACAGATTTCTGATTTGCCAGTTCCTGTCAAACCATCCTATACATACCAACATAGAAAATGGACGTTAAATGATGATGATGATGATAAGAACGATGATGATGATGATGATGATGATGATGATGATGATGATGATAATATCTATAAAATTATTTTCCCTATGAGTAGAGTTTCTATGGAATTCTATATACAATTCAAGTGCTGTCAACTAAAATTTATCCAATTACATTTTGTTTACAACAGCTCCTGGTTGCAAATGTATAGTCAATCAATGATAAAGTGTCGTACTTGTGTGTCCAATGGGAGAATTTGAATCATGATGCTTACAAGTTTTATGTCTATATTGAAATATGTATATGATGCTGGTTGTCTGAAGTATGTTCCAAACCAAACATAAAAGACTAATAAAGAAAAATATGGAACAGCCTTAATAAAACAAAATCAAACAAGAATATGGTCATGCCTTTAATATATCAATGTAACATGTTTTGAAAGAAAAGCAGTTCCTTATTTACGCTAATATATATATATGTGAAGGTGCATGGCTTAGTGGTTAGGGTGTTGCACTCACAGTTGCAAGATCATGGGTTCAATTCTCAGACCCAGCATTGCATTGTGTTCTTAAGCAAAGCACTTCATTTCATGTTGCTCTCTTTTACTTGTTTCAGTCATTTGACTGTAGCCATGCTGGAGCACCACCTTTAGTTGAGCAACTCAACCCCAGGACTTATTCTTTGTAAGCCTAGTACTTATTCTATTGGTCTCTTTTGCCAAACCGCTAAGTTACGGGGATGTAAACACACCAGCATCGGTTGTCAAGCGATGTTGGGGTGACAAACACAGACACACAAACACACACATACGGCAGTTTCGGTCTACCAAATCCACTCACAAGGGTTTGGTTAGCCCGAGGCTATAGTAGAAGACACTTGCCCAAGATGCCATGCAGCGAGACTGAACCCGGAACCAGGTGGTTGGTAAGCAAGCTACTTACCACACAGCCACTCCTACGCCTATGCTCTGTGATCATTTCATCATCTGACATGTGGCACAGGGTGCACCTGTACAGGTAATGTCGATTTGATGGAGGGAGTGAGCTTATGTCTACACAAACATTTGATTACTATAAACAAATTATCTGTGTGGTTGTTTGGCAAGAAATTGCCAAACCCTCATACATCATCTAATGATGGGAGAGGCCATTATTATGTGTATGTATATATATATATATATATATATATATATATATGTGTGTGTGTGTGTGTGTGTGTGTGTGTGTGTGTGTGTATATGTGTGTGCATGTGTGTGTGTGTGTGTATGTATGTATATTATGTATTATGTATATATCAATATTACGCTTAGGCATAGTGAAACTAACAACTTGGTGTTAGAACTTCATATGCATATGCTTCTAAAAAAAGGCATTCAAAGCATTATTTGAGTACAGAGTAAATGACATGGGAATGAAATTATGTAATGAACTTCATATATATATGTATGTATATATATATACTAGCAGTATCGCCCGGTGTTGCTCGGGTTTGTTTCGATCC
The DNA here is from genome assembly GCF_006345805.1 of Octopus sinensis. Classification (NCBI taxonomy): domain Eukaryota; kingdom Metazoa; phylum Mollusca; class Cephalopoda; order Octopoda; family Octopodidae; genus Octopus; species Octopus sinensis. The sequence continues at coordinate 170,599,084 of NC_042997.1, forward strand.
GCTGGAATTGTAATTTTGAAAAGTAAAAATTTTGTGAACATTTTTCTGGTCGAAATACACCGAAAAGGGGCGACACAGCAGTGAAAAAATCGTAAAAAATAGGGATTTTCATAGAAAAAAGCATCTTTTTGATGTAAATAATTTTTGGTGTTAACATGGTCCGATTTGAATTTTATGTTCTACGGAAGGAAGAGCAACCCTTCTTCTACCATACTCTCAATTTTGGTTAACTTGCGCCGCAGGGTCTCGGAGGAGATAGTGTTAGTTGAAGGTTACCATTGTAGGTGACTGAGTAACAACCTCGCGGATTTACAGATAAATGAATTAATTACTATTTTACAGAATAAAATTAAATAATTCTTGAAAATTAATTAATATTAATATTTTTTGAACAAAGTAAATAATTTTTAAAAACTTAAATAATAATTTTTTTTACACAAACGCGAACGGGGAAAAGGGGGTGGCGAATTCGATTTACATACCTAAATTTTTTCTTTTTCATGACATTGTAGCAAAATAGTAGTGAATTATATAAATACCAGCAGTACATTTTTTTTTCTGGGGTATTTTTTTTCAACCTCGTCACATATTTGCCCCTTTCAATTTAAACAAAGTCTTAATTAAGCAATTACGGCAGCTTAGCAATGGTTTCAATACAGGCGTGACATCTGTATCTCAATTGTTCAAAACCCTTCGAATTTTTTCGCACGTGATGATATCATAGTGAAAACTTTCAATTACGTGCGCTTAGAAGTACGCTCGCAAATTAATACTACCAAAATTTTGAAGTTCGCGCTCCGCTTGTGTGTGTGCGTGCTTTAGGTGTACGTAGGTATGTGTTTTTGTGTGTGTGTGTCACTGAAGCCATACATACATATATACATACATAACCTCTCTCTCTCTTTTCTCTCTCAGTCACTCACTACAAAAAGTGAATAAAAAAAGTTCAGTTTTCTGTCTTTCACTCTGTCTGTCTCTTTACACACACTAACAAAAGCACTTCACTTACACACCACACTTTCTGTGTCGCACAACCCATCAAACACACACACACACTCACGCACGCACACATGTACATCAATGCTTTCGGAGTGAAATGTTAAAATATTGAGTTTTCTCGAATTTTGTCTTAATTGGGGGTGAAATTGAAAGAAATATATTATGGCATGACGAATGGAGTACTTGAAAAATCTTAGGTAAACTCTAATTGAAGAAATTGTGTGAGGAGTAAATCGTTATGTATTTATTTGTTTCTGTTTGGTGTGTTTTTTATTTTTTGAGTAGTGGTTTAAATACTTTCAGTTTAGTCTTCCTCAAATCACTCTGTCGCTATTTACTTTCATTTTATTCGTTGCACACTGTGTGTGTGCGTGTGCGTGTGGTGTAAACCACATTAAGAAAAGCATTTGGCATACACACCAGAATGTGAGTTTTCTGTAAATTTTGCTTAATTGGAGTTTAAATTTTAAAAACTGGACCTGGCATGACCCGATGCATTCTACTCTTAAAAATGCTAGGTAAATTGTAATTGAAGAAATCCTATATTGTAGATTTCTATAAGTTACAAAGGGAGGCAGATAAAATCTGCCTTTTATAATAAGATATATATATATATAACGGGAAGCTTTATGAAAATAAACAAAAGACGAAGGCAGGTGGAAAACAAACGAACAATTGTATTAGTATGGCGCTCAGGAAATATAAATAAAACAAGTCTTTAACGTTTCGAGCCTACGCTCTTCAACAGAAAGATACACAGAGAGAGAAAAAAACACAGAAAGAAGGAGAGAATATATATATATATATATATATATATATATATATAGGAGCGGGAGTGTCTGTGTTGTATGTATCTTGCTTACCAACCACATGGAGACTGAAAGAAGCCCGTCGTATATATATATTTATATATATATATATATGTATATGTTTGTGTGCCTGTGTTTGTTCCCTCCATCATCGTTTGACAACTGATGTCGGTGTGTTTATGTCCCCGTAACTTAGTGGTTTGGCAAAAGCGGCTGATAGAATAAGTACTAGGCTTACAAAGAGTAAGTTCTGGGGGGGTTGATTTGCATGACTAAAGGTAATACTCCAGCAAGGCTGCAGTCAAATGACTGAAACAAATAAAAGAATAAAAGAATATATATGTATATGTGTGTGTGTGTGTGTATGTGTGTGTGTGTGTGTGTAAAATTGAAAAAATTGGAGTCAAGAAGAGAGGGAACAGTTGGACATTTACTTTTTCATTCACTACAATTGTTTCCAGACAATGTAGTTCTCCTGGTGGGCAGGTACTTAATTAGCAACTGTTTCCCTGTATTATGAGATCTAGTTATGTTTCCTCAGGTAATATGTAAATATTGCCTGAGGAATATAGGTTTAAAATCCTTGATTTCAAGAACATCCTCTTTGTCATGGCCTGAATTTAGTAGCTGTCACTGAGCTTATCAGAGTGAGTTGTAGTTAAGGGCCATTGGCAAACTGCTTTGAATGTGTAGATGTAGTGGGACACTGATTCTGGTATTGTTAAAGTGTTTGCCATTTTAAAGGGATTAGTACTTGATTTCTTTGTACTGCTGATTTGTTCTTCATGGCTGGTTACACATGTGATTGCCCTTAGTTGACCTTTAAGAGTCAATGCTCAGGCGCATACACACATACATGCACACATGGTCACACACAAACACATATATATACATATATACATTCACATACATATATGACTGTATGTATATATGCATACACACATACACATACACACACACACACACACACACACACACATATATACACCCGTGTATAAATAAATGTAGGAGCCACTCTTATTTTTTCACCTTTGCCCTTCCTCAAACTGACACTTACTATCAATACACTTCCACACTGGTTCCATTCATTACATTCACCTTTACACCTATCTAACTATCTGTCACTCTCCTCTGGCACTCCAATGAACTTGTTCACCATTCCTGATTCTTTGTATTTTCTCTTATACTCAATTCTTGAATCTTGGGAGTACACTCTCACATTTCATCACTACCATCATTGTCTTCTTTCCAGCTGCAGGTGAGCCATGTATCTCTTTTATAGTCAGATACCTATGCCTATCCCTCTATCATTCTTTGGCCTCCCAACAACTGGCATAAAGCCATCTCCCTTTTGACTACAACTCCACTCAATTGAAGGGTCCTGTGGATGACACAGTGATCTCACTAATGTCAAGGCCATGAAAAAAAAAAGCACTCAGTTACTATCAATAAAGTTGGCAACAGGAAACCATGCTGTAGAAACCATGTCAAAATAGATAGAGCTCAATGCTGTCCTCCAGTTCAATGGATCCTGTCAAATCATCTAACCTCAGCTTGGAAACAGGACATTAAATGATGGTAATAATATATATATATATATATCTTTATATATAAAAGTGAAGTTGTGTGTCTGTCTCCTACGATTTAGATTCCTAACTACTCCCACATTTTGTGGTGCAGTTTAACCAAAACCGGGTATCTTATAGTCGTGATTCATATCGAGCCCTTCTGTGTATTAGCGCGTGTCTACGATGAGACTACGATTTAAAAAAAAATTTACTATAATTTTTTTCCATTTTAATGCATTTTTTCGCTATTATATAAGGGAAGTAACTCTCTAAAAATGTCTACGATGAGTCAACGATTTTTTAAAAATTTACCATCATTTTTTTTTCCATTTTTAATGCATTTTTTTGCTATTTTTTGGCTATAACTCTAAAAATGCTTATATAGTTATTTCCCTTACAAACCCGAGCAACGCCGGGCGATACTGCTAGTATATATATATATATATACATATGTATGTCTCTGTGTGTGTGTGTGAGTGCATGTGTATACAGGGTGGGGTAGAGAAGACGGACGTTTTTGAAAAATTCACAAAATCCTTAATTTTAGCTGCAAACAAATTTTATTGACATCAATATGTTTGTACTGGATTAGAATTTGTCAAAATCAAATGTGGAAAATAACATCCATCATGTGGTGTCCATTTTCATTGATGCATTTTTGAAGGTGTTCTTGGAAGTTGGCTTCCACTTTCTCTAGAATTGCTCTGTCTATTTGGGTGACTTGCATGTGAATAGCTTCCTTCAAATCGTCCAACGTACAGGGTTTTAGTGCATACACTCATGCCTTGAGGTTTCCTCATAATAATCACATATGATGAAATCAGTTGACCAAGAGAGCCAAGGAATGTCAGCAAACTTGGAAATGATGTGGTTACCAAAGAGAAAACGAAGGACATCCATTGATGCTCTGGCTGTGTGGGCCATTGCTCTATCCTGCTGAAACCACACATGTCAAACAGGCATACGTTTTCATCATAATTCAGGCACAAGGAAGTTGTTTATCATCTCAATGTAACTCTCAGAGTTCACAGTTGCAGCATTTCCATTATTGTCTTCAAGGAAATAAGGACCAATAACAGCAGCTTTTTCAACAGCACACTAAACCACCATTTTTGTGTTGTGCAGTGGTCTTTCAAGCAGTTCTCTTGGATTTTCAAAAGCCCAATAAAGGCAGTTCTATTGATTCACCATGCCATTGAGATTCATCACTCGTTAACAAAATAAAGTTGTTGTTTACCTCAAAAATTGACATGCGAAGTTAAGCCATTCTGCATAGTCCCATGGTTTAAACTGTTGCCCAATGACCAATTTGTATGGGTGGAAATGCAGGTCTTCATGCAAAATACACCTTACTGATTGATAACCAATGCCAAGTTCAGTGGAATACCTCCAAGCAGAGCAATTTGGACTCCATATTAAAGCTTGTCTGACAGTGTCCACATTTTCCAGGGTCCATACCATTCATGGCACCTCCAACAGCCTGATTTTGGTGAATGTTGAAGTGGTGCCAAGACTCATGCTAAACTGCTGTGACTGACTCGTTATTCTTCACGTAACTTATAGGTGAAAACATGATGCTCTATTGTCCACAGTACCATGGCTTCACTTGAAAAGGAAAAAAACGTGCTTAGATGCCATGGTCCAAATGGTACCTGTTGGACATATGTTCCTCACCTTGGGGCTGAGTAATAGCCATTTCAAAAATGTCCATCCTCTGTGCCCCACCCTTTATATATATATATATATATATATATATATATATATAAACACACACACATATGTATACATACATATAGTAAGTGCTAGCATACTTGATGTAGTAAATGTTGTTAATTAAGAAATTTTAATTAATCAAATTTAAGTATGCAAAGCTGTCAGAAATGAGTCTCATGGTGATAGTTTTAAATATGTTTCAGATTTATTTGATCTCATCAGCAAATATGAGATCAAATAACTAATTCTTATTGCAGATCTTATACAAGTAAGCTAATTATGTGATATAATTAAGTCTATATAAGATCAATGATTCCAGGTTCAGTCCCACTGTGTGGCATCTTGAGCAAGTATCTTCTACTATAGCCTTGCGTCAACCAAAGCCTTGTGAGTGGATTTGGTTAGCGGAAACTGAAAGAAGCCTGTCATATAAGTATATATCTCTATATATGTATATATGTATGTGTGTGCATCTTTGTGTATGCGTTGTCCTCCACCACTGCTTGACAACTGATGTTCGTGGGTGGTTTACATCCCCATAACTTGGTGGTTCAGCAAATGTGACTGATAGAATACGAATAAGAACCAGGCTTTACAAAAGATAAGAATTACTGGGGTTGATTTGTTTGACTAATAGTTTTCGAGGTGATGCCCCAGCATGGCCGCAATTTAATAAGTAAAACAAATAAAAGATAAAGATAAAGGATATTGTTGGTAAGTCAACATGGATATTAGCATATTTTAGGAAATAAATATTTTCAGGAATTCCTCAAAGACAAAGCATATTTCACATGAGAAACATGTGTGTTGGTGCTATATTATTACAATTGTTGATGGTAGGATGGAGTCAGCTGGTGAAGTGGTAGAGGTGGTGGTAGTGGCAGTGGTGGTGATGGTGGTGGCAGGAGTGGTGACGGCGGCGGTGGCAGTGGTTTTGGTGTTTGGATCTAAACTGTCTCTGATTGAGCAGACTTAATCAAAAACTTCCAGCTGTGACCACATATGTCTTATAACCAGATGTACAAGTTCCAGGGTAGTATTATCAAATGTGTCCTCTTTAAGATAGCAAACTGTGTTGAGAAAGAGAGAGAGAGAGAGAGGGGGGGGGAGAAAGAGAGAGGGAGAGAGATTTAGCTGTTGTTTTCAGCAGTTTTTGAAATTGTTTAGCAGCTCTTTATTGGCTTGGTTGTTATTTTTGTTGTTGTGGTGTAGTTAATGTTAGCAGTAATGCTGGTAGTGCTGGTGCTTGTAGCAGTAGCAATAGCAATAGCAGTAGTAGTAGTAGTAGTAGTAGTAGTAGTCGCAGTAGTAGTTGTCGCAGAAGTAGTGCCTGTTGTTTACAGTTTATGGTAATTATAAAGATGATTACGATGATGATGATGACAGTGATGATGATGATGATGATGATGATGATGATGATGATGATGATGATGATGATGATAATGATCATGATGGTGATGATGATAATGATGGCGATCACATCATTGCTATGCTTCCTTTAACAGCCACATTAAAGTCATATAATGTACAGAGTGCAGTGTCGTCCATTGGTCAATATATTTCATTAATATTCACACACACACAGACACAAAAGTGTGATACAATTTCATATCATATGATTGGATAAATTTGATACTCTTTAAATGCTTAATTACAAAAATATCACTTCTTCAATTTATTGATATCTGAAACTTTCTCTTGAAGTTTCTTCCTCAAACATTATTGGTTTTGTATTACTTTAGGGACAACCAGACATTCCAGTAAGAGGGGTCTTTTGTTGTTGTTTTATGTGCGTGAGTGTGCATATATTTGCATATATATATCATCAACATTATCATCATTGTTTAATGTCTGCCTTCTATGCTAGCGTGAGTGGGACACACATACATATGTGTGTGTGTGTGTGTGTGTGTGTGTATTTCTATATATATAACACATGCATGCATGCACATATACATCCATCCATCCCTTACATACATACATACATACATACATACATACATACATACATACATACATACATATTGGACTTTCTTCTGCTTCTGAAGAAGAGCTTTGCTCGAAACATAAAATCACCTTCCTTTCCTTCCCTGAATGTCTACTAATATTTTACATCTACCATGTCCTCATGTTGTCGTTTTTTGTGTTTGTTCTTTGTTTATTGTTTTTTGGGATTTACTATATATATATAGATTCAGATGAATTTGGTACTTAAGTTGAGGCACCAGAATTTAGTAAGGTATTAGCCATACAATTTCAAAATAAGGTGATTAAAATCAAAATAAGCAACAAGGGTATCCAGAGGTCATGCAGTACGATCGTTTCATGCAGTTCCATTTAATTGAACAATGAAATCCTTACATCAATTTAAAATGTAGAGCAATCTTCAGCTGCACAAAGACATAGAATTTAATTGAATTAGAACAGATGGACACATTAGTATAATTATACCTAAAATCTCCCTAAGAAACTGTAATATCATTTATGGATGAACACAAACAGCTTTTGAAATCTATATTATGCCTCTTGATTTAATATTAGTATATGATTAGCTTGTCCTTTTAGCAAAAATTATCTTTTCAACTAATACCAGGTTTCAGCCCTGATTATAGTAAGCTAAATAAGTTTATTAACAATTTTTAGTTCATAAATTATTATACATTTTCTATAAATACTTGCTATTAGAGTTAATAAAGAATGAATATTTTATTATTTTATTATGGTTTTTAGCGCTAACTGATCGTTTTATTATTGCTGTTATTGTTATTTTTATAGCAGCCTTAAATAAATCTAATCCTTGTACCCCTATTAATTAATACTCAGCTTATATAAGGTAATACCGGTATCTCCACAACTTAAAATTAGTTCAATTTTAATTAAATCAGCATATAGTTGATATGTTCTTTAACCTCATTTGCACCCCCCTTATTAAATACCAGTTAAATCTATTTGATCAATCTCCATGGAAACCATATAATAAGTTAATATTTTAGATAAGTAATTAATATATAAATATTAATCTATTTCTTTGCAATTTCCTTTTCCTTCCTCTATTGAGGTAAAAATTTGGTATATACTCAAAATATTCAAAGAAGTGGTATCCTTTTGTAACAATTTTCATTCTTAATAATCTTCTTGATTACTCTAAAAGAAAATGTATAATAATTTATGAGCTAAAAATTGTTAATTAACTTATTTAGCTTACTATAATCAGGGCTGAAACCTGATAATTTTTGCTAAAAGGACAATCTAATCATATATTAAATTAAGAGGTATAATATAGATTTCAAAAATTATTTGTGTTAATCCATGTCTTTGAGCTGCTGAAGATTACTCTACATTTTAAATTGATGTAATGATTGCATTACCCTACCCCAAACGGAAACTGACCTCTGTTTCTCTCAGCCTTAAATATACAAGGGATTTGATAAACTGGTCTAGAAATTAAAAATGACCCCATAATACAAAAAAATCAGTGACAAGCAGTGTCTTCTTGAAAATTTTAGTTACAACTATGCTGTTGTAGGTACAACATGTTCTTTGTCTATCTCTTTAACTTCTTGGAGATTTTAAGTATAATTATACTAATGTGTCCATCTGTTCTAATTTAATTAAATTCTATGTCTTTGTGCAGCTGAAGATTGCTCTACATTTTAAATTGATATAATGATTACATTGCTCAATTAAATGGAGTTGCATGAAACTATTGTACTGCATTACCTCTGGATAGCCTTGTTGCTTATTTTGTTATATATATATATATACAATTTCTATTTGACTTTTATTTTGATGTTGATGATATATATAAGCACAAGTGTAGCTGTGTAGTAAGAAGTTTACTTCCCAACCATATGGTGTTGAGTTCAGTTCCACTGTGTGACACTTTGGGCAAATACCTTCTACTATAGCCTCAGCCCTTGTGAGTGGATTTGGTAGACAGAAACTGGAAGAAGCCGTCACATATATATATGTATATCACTATGTGTGTTTGTCTTTGTGTCTGTGTTTGTCCCCACCCCCATCACCACTTGACAACCAGTGTTGGTGCATTTAAGTCCCCATAACTTAGCAGTTCAGCAAAAAAAAAAATCAATAGAATACGTACGAGGCTTAAAAAATAAGCCCTGGAGTCAATTTGTTTGACTAAAACCCTCCAAGGTGGTGCTCCAGCATGGCCACAGTCAAATGACTAAAACTATTAAAAGAATAATATATATATATATATATATATATATATAAATAAATATGACCAGCTTCTTTCAGCCAGATCCACTTGTAAAGCATTGCTTGGCTGGGGTTAATAGTAGCTGAAACACTTGCCCAAGGTGTCACACACATATCCATGTCAGCACCTATGATGTGAAATAAAGCTATTTATCAGAAACGGAATAATGAGTGAAAGTTGCTGCCTATTATAGATTATATGCTATCAAAGACTTTGTCATTTCTTGTACAGTAAACGTGCTGCCTGTTAAAGATCAATCAATCACATGCTATCAAATAGTTTGTCATTTCTGATGCAGTAAATGGATATCACTGATCTCATACAGTGAATTCAATAGCCCTTAGCTCCTGGGTTTTAAAAAAAGTCTTTTTATGTTGAACATGTTTATAATTCATGACTATTTTCAGTCACGTGTATATGTGTGTATGTGTGAGGTTGTGTGTGTGTTTGTGCATATTTATGTCGTCGTCATTGTCATCATCATCATCATCAACATTTAATGTCTGATTTCCATTCTGGCATGGGTTGGACAGTTTGACAGAAACTGGCATGGCCAGAGATTGCACCAGGTTCCAGAGTCTGTTTTGGCTTGGTTTCTATGGCTCGATGCCCTTTCTAATGCCAGCTATGTTATAGAGTGATCTGAGTGCATTTACTTGGTGCCAGCACAAGTGCTTTCACTTGGTCCATCACCAGTGCTTTCTACATGGCACTATAACTAGTAGTTTTCATGTGGAACCAATACCAGTGCTTTTTATGTGACACCATCGCCAGTGCTTTGTAAGTGGCTCCATCACCAGTGCTTTTTACATGGCTCCATCACCAGTGCTTTTTACATGGCACCATCACCGTTTATGTGACACAATCACTAATACTTTTTTACATGGCACCATCTCCAGTGTCTTTTATGTGGAACCAGTACCAGTACTTTTTATGTGGAACCATCACCAGTGCTTTTTACGTGGCACCATCATTAATACTTTTTTACATGGCACCATCACCATTGCTTTTTACATGGCACCATCACCAACGCTTTTTTTATGTGATACCATCACCTGTGCGTTTTACATGGTACCATTGCCAGTGCTTTTTACGTGGCACCAGCACTTGTGCTTTTTACATGGATCCATCAGCTTTACATGGCACCATCATCAGTTGCTTTTTATGTGGCACCATCACCAGTGCTTTTTACATGGATCCATCACTTTTACATGCAACCATCACCAGTACCGTTTATGTAGAACCATCAGCAGAATTTTTCACACGGTACCAGCACGCATTCCCTCATAATCATCATCATCATCATCATCATCGTTTAACGTCCGCTTTCCATGCTAGCATGGGTTGGACGATTTGACTGAGGACTGGTGAACCAGATGGCTGCACCAGGCGCCAATCTGAACTGTGTGTATAAATACAATAATTCCGTTTAAAGCTTATTCGGTTATTCTTTACAATGGTTCTTTGGTTCCATTTGGTTCCAGGGATAATGCCAGTGTGTGATTTAGATTTGGGTAGTGGTATATAAACTGTATATGTGTGTGTACCAGTGTGTGTGATATGTGTGTGCATGTTGAGCAACTCATGTACCAAAGCATAATTCATGTGTATGTTTTGAATAATAGTGCATAGTGTGTGTGTGTATGTGTGTGTGGTGTGTGTGTGTGTTTGTGTGTGCAGTATGTATTTGTGTTGAATGTGTGAACTGTGGTGTATTTTGTATGACATCTGAATAATATGTATGTGATATATTTGAATTGCATGAGTTTGTTTGTATATATGTATGTATGTATGAATGTATGTATGTATGTATATGTATGTATGTATGTATGTTGTATGTATGTATGTATGTATGTATGTATGTAAGTATGTACGTATGTATGTATGTATGTATGTATGCATGCATGCATGCATGCATGCATGTATGTATGTATGCATGTATGCATGTATGTATGCATGCATGCATGCATGTATGTATGCATGCATGCATGTATGTATGTATGCATGCCTGCATGTATGTATGTACGTACGTACATACGTATGTATGTATGCATGTATGTATGTATGTATAAGTGTGTGTATATGAGTGAGTATGTTGAGTGTATGTGTATGTAACATGTATGTGATGTTTATGTGTTAGTGTTGTTTGCTCTGATCAAACTAACCTATGACAAATGGTGCACCAACTATGACTTACCATCTTAAGGCATAGTATATCAAGGTCTACATTTACCATGTGGTTTGCTTTTGTTTAGGACAGCAGTGTTTGATTTTGAGAGCATTTTGTCTGATATTTCTAGCATGTAGAACGACCACTCACAGGACTCTCTTTTTGGCTTGCGTGTGTGTGTGTGTGTGTGTTGATGTTTGTCACCACTATTAACATTAGTCTCTCTATCAACACTATAATCTCTACTGACATTATCACCTCCATCATCAATATAGCTATAGTTACCACTATCAACATCATCATTACTAATATAGCCATCAACACTATCATCATTATCAACATTATGATCTATAGTGTTGCTATTGTCACTGTTCGCCATACTTTTACTATCAACACTAACATCTATGTCAACTAGATTCCATTTCTTATTGAATGTTCAATAAATATACAAACATACTTCCTTGAACACATCTAAAAATCAATGAACAATAGATGGAAGATTGGTGCCATATTTGGCTTTATTAAAAGCAGAATGTTGAAATCATTTGAAGGAAATGAAAATATAAGTCACTTCTTTGGAAAGAAATATTTTATAATTTCATACAGATAATGTTTTTTTTATCAACTTTTTTATTTGTTTCAGTCAGGGGGTTGTGCCAATGTTAGGGGAAGTATAGTGTTTGTTGTTAGAAGAAAGTTCCTTTCTGGTATCTAGGATTATTGATAGTAAGGGAGGGTCAGGGGTGATTGTCATGTCAAGCTACTGGAGAAATATATAGATTTTAAACTTTGTGCTTGCGAGAAGAGACTAATTCAGGGCTATGGTTCAGCAGCTGGGTCTTAAAGAAGAAATGTAGGATTGGTGGTGAGATGGCAGAAACATTAACACGCCGGGCGAAATGCTTAGCGCTATTTCATCTGTCTTTACATTCTGAGTTCAAATTCCACCGAGGTCAACTTTGCCTTTTATCATTTTCGGGGTCGATAAATTAAGTACCAGTTACGCACTGGGGTCGATGTAATCGACTTAGTCCTTTTGTCTATCTTTGTTTGTCCCCTCTATGTTTAGCCCCTTGTGGGCAATAAAGAAATAAGAAATGTAGGATTGAGCAGTACAGAATTACAGAATTAGTAAGGTTTGGTTTTTGCTTGGATTGCTGTGTATGGGCCAATATTTTCCACTTTATGGTGAATGGGATGTTTTTGAACTTCAGTATCCATACATGGGAATTATTTGTGTTTGGCTGCACCTGTGGAAATTTTAAAGTTTAGTGAAAATTCTAGAATTTGGTGTATTGATGTACTTTTCCATGCCAAATCTCAGGAGATACTTCACTTTTTTCAGAACAGTAAACAAATGAAATATTGACATAATTCTGCTTTATGCACATCATATAATCTCCCTCATAACTTTTGGAATTTTCAGAAAATTTTTATGAATTTGTTTTCTACACATTGGAATCCATACAATTATGCAAAAACAAAAAAGGTTTCTTGCATGAATTAAGGCCTATTTAGCTGTTATTTTTAGCACATCTCATGCCACTTGTGTTTTGAATATTTAAGAAGTGACAAAAAGAACACGTGGTAAGCAGTTTGGTAACAGCTTGGTTTGTTATTATGGAAACAGGCACCTATAAGTCTGGCTTTTGATTGGCTTAAATTACCACAAATTTGCAAACTTTAAAAGCTATTAACTATTTATTTATTGAAGTATGGTGAAAATGAATTTCATGCCAATGATTCCCTTACAAAACTACACCAACATACCAAATATGAAATCAATTGGAACAAAAATTGAAGAAATTGTTAGGGTATAAAATGTGTTCATGTATTGTGCTTTGAACTATTCTTTCAGCCCTCTATATGCGTCTGTGGTTGGTATTGTAGTATCCATGGTAACTATTTTGCTATAAATATTGTTACTTGTGAGGCAATTTTCATTTAGCAATAGGGATGTTGATGAGGTTAGCTATATGGTTTTGGTTTTCATATTTTCTCCCCCCAAATTTATATATATACATATACATATACATCATCATCATCATCATCATCATTTAGCGTCCGTTCTCCATGCTAGCATGGGTTGGACGGTTCAACTGGGGTCTGTGAAGCTGGAAGGCTTCATCAGGCCCAGTCAGATCTGGCAGTGTTTCTATGGCTGGATGCCCTTCCTAACGCCAACCACTCCATATTACTCTTTTACTCTTTTACTTGTTTCAGTCATTTGACTGTGGCCATGCTGGAGCACCGCCTTTAATCGAGCAACTCGACCCCGGGACTTATTCTTTTGTAAGCCCAGTACTTATTCTATCGGTCTCTTTTGCCGAACCGCTAAGTAACGGGGACATAAACACACCAGCATCGGTTGTCAAGCGATGCTGGGGGGACACACACATATACACACACGCATATATATATATATACATATATACGACAGGCTTCTTTCAGTTTCCGTCAACCAAGGCTATAGTAGAAGACACCAAGGTGCCACGCAGTGGGACTGAACCCAGAACCATGTGGTTGGTAAACAAGCTACTTACCACACAGCCACTCCTGCACCTATATATTATATATATATATATATATATGTATGTATAATTTTTGTGCATGTATATTAAAATGTAAACATGTATGTAATATATATAATATTTTGGTCAAATCAGTCTTTTGTTACACTGAGCTTCACCTATGAGTACAGAAAATCTTCAGGCAAGTTATGACTGAAGAAATGATGGGATTTTCACATCTGCATAAAGGAGTCTTGTTGTAGAGTATTACTTTGAAGGGGAAATGAGATAAAGGGAAAAAAATGAAGAAGCAAAAGGAAGAGAGAGAGAGAGAAAGAGAGAAAGAGAGAAAGAGAGAAAGAGAGTGAGAGAGAAAGGAAAGTAAAAAATAAGGAAGAAATTAAAATGAGAAAAAGAAAAAGAAGAAAATGAAGAAAGTAAAAAGAGGAAAGGATTGGTGTGTTTTATGGGGGTGAGGAATGAAGTAGGGTGGGTAGGTGTTAGAATGGTTGAAGAATTCAACTGAAATATTTAACAGAAGAAAACAATAGCAGATGAGTAAATGAATGGAATTTAGAAACCAATGACATTGAAACTGACAAGCCTAAAATGAAGAGAAGGGAAGAAAAAAAAAAGAAATCTTAACAAAAGGGGTGCTGATTTAGAGTAACGGTCAGCAGTTCAAGGGTATTGTGGTATTGTGGCCATTGTGGTAACAGTTATTTGATAAAATCAAGCAGAATAAAGTAAAAAATATTTAAAAAAAACAAAGTAAAAAATTGGGAATATTGGTAAGAATGTAAAAATATTAAAGAAATAAATAAAAATAAATAGATAAAAGTATATTGAAAAATGCTGGGTAAAGGTATTGAAGGATTATTGGAAAACCTATTTAAAATGCTAAAGGTATTGAAGAGTTAGTTATAAAATGATAAAAATTTTGAGGAATGTGAAAAGAATAAGAAACGTGAAAGAGAGTAAATGCCAAAAATGAGTAATAAAAACCAAGAGAAACAGAAAAACAAGAGGGGTGGGTGGGTGTTAAGAACTAGATATGCCAGGATGGATAATCGATAGATAACTGATTGAGTAAAAGAAGTGAGTAAATAAATTATTGTAGGAATGATGATGGTGAATAAGGCGAGTAGAAAGAGGCGGAAGAACAAATAATGGGGATAGTAATATTTTTCAGGAAAGTTGAGAAGGGTGTGATATTAAAGAAAATTGGATAATTATAATAATGATCCTTTCTGCTAAATGCACAAGGCCCAAAATTTTGGTGGGGTGGAGGCTAGTTTATTACATCAACCCCAGTGTTTCACTGATACTTAATTTATTGACCTCAAAAGGATGAAAGGCAAAGTCAACCTTTAGCAGAATGTAAAGATAGACAAAATGCTGTTAAGCATTTTGCCTGGTGTGAGAACTATTAAAAACAAATACATACATGATACAGGTTAAGGTAATACAATAGGAGGTAGTGGCTGATAGAATGATCATGGCAATATTTGGTATATGCAAGCAATGGATCCTAAAACAGGCCATGTTTATGTAAAGTATGTGCTTTTATTTATAGTGGTTACAACAGTGACAATCTTTTCTACTCTAGGCACAAAGCCCGAAAATTTTGGGGTGGAGCCAACTGATTAGATCAGCCCCAGTATGCAACTGGTACTTAATTTATTGACCCCAAAAGAATGAAAGGCAAAGTCGACATCAGCGAAATTTGAACTCAAATGCAGCCTAATGACTGAAGTGAGTAAAAGATAAAAGATAAAAGATATAAACATATTGCTTACTTTGCACAATATTTAAATAATGAGCTACAAATAGTTTCATGCTGTAGAGACATAATAATTTGGCAGATTTATATCATACTTTGTGTCTTGAAATAATCCTTCAGGCTCAAATACACATGGTTAGTCTTATTTGGAAAACAGGACACTGATTTGTGAGAAAACAAAAGAAACATTGAGAAGAGGCTTGATGCAAAAAGTGTAATGAAAAAACAAAGGTTGAATAAAAATGGAAAAAGAGAGAAAAGTTAGAAATTCAGAAGTTGCATCTCCATTGCCCCTTGAAATAATAATTATTCTAGCTGGTATAGAATAATGGGGAGAAGGCCAAACACTGAGAGACACTTGCTCAATCCAAAGATTTGTCTATGTGCTTGCATTTGCTAAAAATTTCAGGCCTGGAATTAAATAGTAAGGTGGAATTCTCGGATCTAAAAAAAAA